>NW_023270855.1:36838596-36840028 GCF_011800145.1 Mirounga leonina | reverse complement strand
TCCTTCCTTCCTTCCTTCCTTCCTTCCTTTCTTTCTTTCTTCTTCCTTTCTTTTTCTTTCTTTCCATTTATTTACTTGCATAATCACTCTGAGTAGAACTTTCAGTACAATACTGAAAAAAAATGCTGAGAGCAGACATTCTTGTCTTGTTCCTGATTTTAAGAGAAAGCATCCAGTGTTTCACCATTAAGTGTGGTGTTAGCTGTAGGTTTTATGTTGATGCTCTTTATCCAGTTGAGGAAGTTCTTTTTTATTCCTAGTTGATTTAGTTTCTTTTTTTTTTTTAAACACAAAACAGTGTTAGATTTTGTCAATTGCTTTTCCTGCATCTGTTGAGATGATCTTTTGTTTTCTATTCTACTGATATGGTATATTACATTAATTGATTTTCAGGTATTAAACCAGGTTGGCATTCCTGGGATAGATTTCCCTTAGTCATGATTTATGATTCTTTCTATGTGTGGCTGGATTTGTTTTGCTAGTATTCGGTTTTTAAATCCATATTCATAAGAGATAATGGTCTGCAGTATTCTTTTCTTGTGATGTCTTTGACAGGTTACTACTGGTCTCATGGGATGTGTTGGGAAGTGTTCCCTCCTCTTCTATTATTTTGGAAGAGTTTGTGAAGAATTGGTGTTCTTCTTCAAATGTTTCACCAGTGAAGCCATCTTGGCCATGGCTTTTCCTTCTGAAGTATATTTTTGATTAATAATTCAATCTCTTTACTAATTACAAATCTGTTCAGATTGTCTGTTTCTTTTTGAGTAGTTTCAGTAGTATATGACTTTTTAGGAATTTGTCCATTTCATCTAAGTTATCTGTTTTATTGGTATATAATTATTCATAGTGTTTTTTTCTTATTATTTCTTTTTTTTTTAAAGATTTTATTTATTTATTTGACAGAGAGAGACACAGCGAGAGAGGGAACACAAGCAGGGGGAGTGGGAGGGGGAGAAGCAGGCTTCCCGCGGAGCAGGGAGCCTGATGCGGGGCTCGATCCCAGGACCCCGGGATCATGACCTGAGCCGAAGGCAGACGCTTAACGACTGAGCCACCCAGGTGCCCCTTATTCTTTTTATTTCTATAAGGTTGGTAGTACTGTCCCCTCTTTCATTTATGTTTCTAATACTTTGACTTTCTCTTTTTCTTGTTCCATCTAGCTAAAGATTTGTTAGCTTTATTGATCACTTCAAAGAATACTCTTTTGGTCTTACTGATTTTCTCAATTGCTTTTCTATTCTCCATTTTATTAATTCCTAATCTAACTTTGATTACTTCCCTCTGCTTGCTTTAAGTTTAATTTGCTTTTCTTTTTGCCTTGTGTTAGGGTAGGAATTTAGATTTAAGATCTCCCTTCCTCCCTCCCTCTTTTTCTTTCTTTCTTTCTTTCTTTCTTTCTTTCTTTCTTTCTTTCTTTCTTTCTTTCTTTCTT
>NW_023270855.1:36767439-36838586 GCF_011800145.1 Mirounga leonina | reverse complement strand
TTCTTTCTTTCTTTCTTTCTTTCTTTCTTTCTTTCTTTCTTTCTTTCCTTTCTTTCTTTTCTCAGATATAAATTTCCCTCTAGTGCTGATTTAGCTGTATCCCATGAGTTTTGGTCTGTTTTATATTCACCTTCCTTCATCTCAAAGCATCTTTTTTGATCCATTGGTCATTAATGAGTGTATTATTTGCTTTCCACATATTTGTGAATTTCTTGAATTTCTTCCTGTTACTGATTTGTAATTTCATTTCACTATGGTAATAAAATATATTCTTTATTATTTATACCCTTTTAATTTTATGATACTTGTTTTACTGCCTAGCCTATGGTTTATTCTGGAGAATGTTCCATGGGCACTTGAGAAGAATGTATACCTGGCTGGTGTTGATTGGAGTGTTCTACAGATTTCTGTTAGGTTTAATTGTTTTATCGTAGTGTTTAAGTCTTTTATTTATTTTTCAATCTTCTGCCTAGTTGTCCTTCACTTTATTCAAAGTGATATTGAAGTCCCGAACTATTATTGTTGAGCTATCTATTTTTCCCTTCATTTCTATCAGTTTTTGCTTCATGAAATTTGGTGCTCTGTTGTTCAGTGTGTATATATGTACATTTGTTACATCTTACTAATGGATGTACTCTTTTATCATTATGAAATGTTCCTCTTTATCTCTAGTAACATTTTTTTGCTCTAAAGTCTATTAATTTGTTTGATATTAGTGTAACCATGCCAGCTTTTTTGGTTGCTATTTGCATGAAATAGCTTTTTTCATCATTTTACTTTTAATCTGTTTGCATTTTAAAAAATTTTTTGAAGATTTATTTATGAGAGAGAGAGCAGGGGAGGGGAAGAGGGAGAGGAGAGAGAATCTCAAGCAAATTCCTGCTGAGCTCAGAGTCCAATGCAGGGCTTGATCTCACAACCCTGAGATCATGACCTGAGCTGAAACCAAGAGTTGGACACTTAACTGACTGAGCCACCCAGGTGCCCCATTGCATCTTTAAATTTAAAGTGTATCTTCTGTGGACAGCAAATCAGGGTTTGAGATTGTTCCCTCCCGGTTGTCCCTTTCTCAGATTTTCTCCAGCAAATTTGCCAGCCTGCAGTTTGGTTTATACCTCCAGTGAGTCTGTCAGTCTCCTCCCAACTGTCTCCACTATAACCTCTAGTGGTTTTGAGAATTCTTTTAGGCTTGAACTTCTCCACACTTGGTTGCAAATGAAGTCAGTTCCTTTGGGAAGAGATTTCTAACTCTCTGTTTTGTGACCTGCTTTTCTATAGCTTTTCTCCTCTGGGCAAGATCTCTGAGTCATGGCTTTGGGGCAGGTGGTGGGGAGAAGAGCATGATTCTCTCTGGGTGACACCTATACTTTAGGAGCTAAATGCTCACTGGAAAAGGAAACAGAATCCTTAAGTGTTTTCAGCTTGCCTCTCCTAGCATGGAAACTTAACCTTACAAGTCTAATCAAGGGCAGTCAGAGCCCCAGTTTTCTCTGCATGCTGGGCTCAAGGTAAGCCTTCATCCTATGGGTGTTGTAGGCAGTGTGAAAGAAAGGACCTCTCACCTACCAGCTGTACATGCTTAGAACTTAGCCTTAGCAACAGGTAAGCTGATACCCTGCCCCTTCAAGGATGCTTGCCTTACAACTCCCAGTTTGGGA
This sequence comes from Mirounga leonina, assembly GCF_011800145.1. Taxonomy (NCBI): domain Eukaryota; kingdom Metazoa; phylum Chordata; class Mammalia; order Carnivora; family Phocidae; genus Mirounga; species Mirounga leonina. Next base: position 36,836,928 of record NW_023270855.1, on the reverse strand, counting down.
GAGAGAGAGCCCTGTATCTTGGCTGTCCTGATCTGCAGTGGGATTTGTTTCTTGCTGAGCTGGGAAGGGAGAAGGAGGAAGCACATTTTGGTTCAGATATAGTAGACTCTTGCTATTCCTCCTGAGTTTTAGTGGATTTTCTTTAACAAATGTTTCTTAATTTCCTGTATGCCATTAGGACAACTTCTAGACTCTTTAAATTATTATTTAAAAACATAATTTATACCAGTTTCACTGGGGAGCAGGTATGAGAAGCTGCATATGGTATTGTGCCAAAAGTGGAACCTCTCAGGGTACTTCTTAAATACCCAGATGCCCAGTCTCCCTCTGGAAGATCAGAAAGTCTGAGATGTGAATAGGGCTTGGAAAAACCCCGGAGCTCTGGGTGTGCATCCAGGTTAGGGTTACCAGTGTAATATGAATGGGAGCATGGACTTTGGATAGGAGTCACAGCCCAGACATATAACAGTTAGCAATCTCAGGCACCATATCACTTACAGATCAGTTTCTTGATCTATAAAGTAGGGATGAGAATGGTTCCTACCCCAGAAGGTTGTTGCATGAAATAAGTAATGCAGTAAAACATGGAAGTAGAAAAATAAAAATATAATGAAATAATGTATCATATAATAGCCAAACTATTATTATTTCTCTGAATTGGTAAATTTTGAGCTTAAAGCAAAGATCATATTCTTAGAGTTGGTTATCTTACCTTATTTGTAACTCATTTTTGTTTTTTCTTACCCAGTTTGGGATGTTCACTGATGTAATTTTTAAAAATTGCTTTACTTTGGAGGTTTTAGATTTCACAGGTGGTCATCAGGAATACAGGGGTGTGCCTTTGGGCATGGAGGGTAGAGGATGGTCAGGGAGGGGATGGCCTCGCTGACTGCCAGGCCTCCTCAGTGCTGGGTGTAGATGCTTTCCCTTGGCCTTGGGTGAGGTCCTGGGTTCTTAGCAGCCTTCAGGGAAGAGCTGACAGTGCCCAGGACAAAGACCTCATCGAGAATGAGAGGATCTTAGGCCGAAGTTCCTTTTGGGAGGCTGCACTTCTGGGAGTGTCTTAGCATAGTTCAGTTTATTGGTCACTTCCTTCAGAAAGACCCTCCTAATTGTACAGATGAGACTAGGCATCCGTCCTGTGCCACCTCCAGTGCCCTGGTCTTGCAGGCACTGTGCTTTGTATTCTCACCTCTGGGGTTGCTCTGCCTCGCCCTCTGCAGGGAGCTCCCCAGCCTGGCACTTGCTGGGTGCTCTGTAGTTGTTGCCTGAAAGATGCGGTAGATTTCATGAGCCCCTTGAAGCTGGAAATGGGGGATGTTCCATACATGTGATTAAGTAGGAAGGGAATAAGAAAGGAGTGTTTGTCTCTCCTCTGAAAGGCACTGGACACAGCTGTGTATAGTGCAGAACAGAAGCAACCCCAGGGAAATTCTTCTTTCCTTTCTTCAGCACTTCACAAGAACAGCCCAGACCAAGCCTTGCATGTCTTCAAAGTAAGATAGGAAATCCAGACTCAACTAATATATTAACATTTTTGAACTGTGCACCAGGTACTGGGCTAAGTGTTTTATTTTACTATTTTTTAAAATTTAAATTCAGTTAGCCAACATTGTTGTGTTGTCCAAGCTGAAAAAAGAATAGATATGCTGTTTCATGTCCCCTGCCCCAAACAGACACTCCTGCGTCGCCTGGATTGGCCAAATGGGCTGAGCAGGCCAGAGAATACTTTCCCTTTGTGCTGTAGTCCCGGGGAGATGCATCCGCTTTTGACTTAAACAACAGAGCTCAGGACACCAGAATTAAAGCCCTCAAAGAGCTTAGAAGAGCCAAAAACATAGGCTGGCAGCCGCCATGGCTTTCAAGATGTCGTTCCTCTGCCTTGCGTTCTGGTCTCGGATGGATTATCAGAAGCTGAGGGAACAGAGGACATGTGCTAGAGGTTGGTCTGATTCTTATTTCTGCATTCTGTACCTTTCAGAAGAGGAGTTTTACATATCTGCTCTTTGTAGATTCTCATCTCTCCACACCTCTTGGGGATAAACTTGGGCTGGGAGTTCTCGTGCTTCAGAGTTACAGGTATTCTTGGCCCAGCTGCCTTTTGGACCAAGTTGATAGGGTAGGATGGAAGGATATTCACAGCTCCCTTTAAGTGGCAAATTGAAAAACGCTACTTATTAAAAATAAAATGGCAGCAGTTCATCACTTTTCATTCTCGTTTTGAGCTGCCTCTAGCCCCTCAGAAGATTTTTTCCCCCTGTGCCCGCAGAACTTTTGATTACTGCCCGCGTTCGTCAAGTTGGAGTGAATAAGCTCGTCTTTGAACGCGGCAGTGAGAGCCAGGCTCGGGAAATGCCATTCGGGGGCGGAAGGCATTGCTGGCTGTGCTGCCAAGTTCAAGGGGAGGAGAGTTCGATGTGTGTCTGTGAAGTCCACGTGGGGAACGTCAGATGTCACTGTTCAAAGGCAGAGGGATCGGCTGGCCACTGAGAAACTTGAATTGCTTGGGTGGGACACTGACCAAGAGCACTTTGAGGCAGAGGAGATAATATTAGAAATTTGCAACATGGGAAAATGTAAGGAAGGGAATTGTGATCAATTTGTTTGCCTTCTGGCCACTGTTCTTGTCATGCTAATTTTCCTCTTCAAAATGTAGAGTCCCTCCACCAGCGATCAGAGTGCCTGGAACTAGCAGACCCAGAGCTGTCGCTTTTCTCGGTTCATCCCTGGGCTGCCTCTCAGTGTCTTTTCTCTCTGATGCGCCCATCCTCCCTCCCTGACCTCATTTCGTACCCCTGCCATCGAGTTCCTGCCAGCATGGGGCGGCCTTCTGTCTATCACTCCTGTGTGCCATACCTATTTTCTCCTCACGATCTGTGCAGGCCTGGCATTCCTTCCCTTCTCTCCCCTGTCTGTCGAAATCCTGTCCCCAAGTAGCCTCATTTCCGGCTGTGCTGTGTCTCTGAAAGCTTTCAGCATCCTGTTGACCTTGGAGCTCTTGCACAACTTGGTGGACTCGTGCAATCCAGGGCCTCGTAGCTTTCTTGCATTGTTCCCATTGTGCCGGTCCCTCACTGGGTTGGATCCTGGGCTGATACCGTGTCTTCTGTTGAGCCCAGTATCATGACCCCTCCAACCAGCCGCATACATACAACAAGACAGACCAGGCTGGGAACACTGTGGTTCTCAGGTATTTAGGGAGGAAAGGCCATGATGTGTGTGGCTTGTTCTCAAGTGGTTTGGAAAGGAAAACAGTGTGTGTGTGTGTGTGTGTCTGTGGGGAGGGTGTGCAAATGTTAAAGCAAATGGGATAAAGTGTTAAAGGTAGGAGCATCTCAAAGGACGTTACAGGTGTACTTTGTGCTGTTTTTATTCTTGCAACTTTTCTGTAGGCTTGAGAATGTTTCCAAATAAATGTTTTCTTTCCCCGGCCTGCCCCCAGCCCCAGTAAAAACAAAACAGAACACTGTGGTCCTCCTTGAGCCTTCTCTTCCCCCCACTTCACATCCTACAGGAAGTCTGTCAGCGCCCCCTGCAGGACATCTTCCTTTCCAACCAGAACTGCCTGTAACCACCTGGTGCCACGCATTAATCATCTCTAGATGCCTCCCACCTGGTCTTCTCTTTTCCATTTTTGTCTCCGGACAGTCTTCTCTCCACATCTCAAAATAGCCAAGGCTATTATTATCAATATTATTATTATCAGCAGCAATCATACCACATCACTTTTCCACTCGTCCCCTTCCAATAAAAGTCTTGTCACTCTACTCCACCCTTCTGCCTGCATGTAACTCCTCTCCTGCATGTCTCTGTTTAGACTGGTCTTGCTGTTCTGGAATGTTTGAAGCTTGCTACCACACAGGGTTCTTCCCATGAGATGCTCCCTTTGTCTGTAGTGCTTTCCACTCTGATTTTGCATGGCTTCCTCTCTCTTCATTCACTTCATTTGTTTGAATGATGCCTTCTCAAACCATCTTCTTTTAAAAAAAAAAACAATCCCAACCTCTTCCCTCACCCTGACTTTTTTTTTTTTTTTCAGGGTAGAGATAAGTTTGCCACTAAGGAAATTATTTTATGCTTAATTGTTATCATGCCAATAGAATGTAAGCTTCAGGGGAGAAGGACTTTGATTTGTTCTCTGCTGTATTTTCATGGCCTGGACCAGTGGTCCTCATATGTGGCCCCAGAACAGCAGCCTCAGGATCATCTTGGGGACTTGTTAGAAGTGAAAATTCCTGGGTCTTTCCTAGATCTATTGAATCGGGTACTCTGGTTGGGAGGGGAGAGTAGCAATCTGTGTTCTGTAAGTCCCTCAGTTGATTCTGATGCATTTTAAATTATGAGAATCACTGCTTTCAAATAGCCTCACATGAGTTAAATTCTAAGAAATATTTATTTTTTAAAAGATTTTATTTGAAAGAGAATGTACATACACACACACACACACACACACTAGTGGGGGAGGAGCAGAGGGAGAGAGAATCTCAAGCAGACTCTGAGCCAACTGTGGAGCCCAATGTGGGGCTCGATCCCATGACCCTGAGATTATGATCCGAGCCGAAACCAGGAGTTGGTTGCTTAACCAACTGAGCCACCCAGGAGCCCCAACTCTAAGACCTATTTAAATGAATAAACAAATATTTGGTGCCTGTCTGTGTCACAATGTCCATTTTCTGTTACCTTCTTGATTTTGGAAACTTAAAATGCTAAGTCTATAAAAACTTAAGTTTTTCATTATAAAAATATTGATGTTTCAACTTCAGACTTTGTGAGGACTCGAGGTTAAATAGGACTTCTGTTTTTACTCTGTCCCTATTGTCTCCTTTGTTTTATGCTGATGCTAAGCTGTTATATTATTCCTTGATTTACATTTCTGATAATGTTTGTTATTGGAGAAACAATATCGAGAGCTCCAAATTATGTAATAATGATAGGAATCGCACTTCATGCTACCGAATGTTTGTTGAAAGAATATATGATGGCAGGCTGTGTCCTGAGCTGATGAATGGCCCAAGTCGGGATTCATATCAGGCCTCATTGCTCAGCTAAAAGTCGAAGTTTTGAGGTGGACAGGTTACCTGTCAGGATGCTGAGTAATGTCCGGTGTGACCAGAACTTCTGCTGGTCAATTTGTCATTGTCAGCTCTGAATTCATTCTTGTCTAGAGAACAGATGAAGTGGCCATCAGGTAGAACGGCCAAAATAAAGGAGACTAAAAGGTTATTTGTTGGAAAATTGAAGTTTCAACCTAAAGAGACTCTCTTAGAGATTTTGTTCTATAGTATAAATGTATACTATTTATACATGAGTATTTGTGATTGTCATTAAGTAATCCATCTAAAAATGTGGGCTTTCCTCTTGAATTACTCCAGAGAATAAAAAAAGTTATTAAAAACATCCGGTTTTCAGTCTCTACTTCTAACCCTATGGTAGAGAGCTAATAAAGAATTGCCAAGCTGATGTTGGCACTATTCTATGTGGTGGGACTAGGTGGGTGGTAGGATAGATGGGCATTTCCCAGTGTTAATGATGATCATCTTGGGTCACCAGATTGTGGGTTGCTTTTTTAATTTTTATTTATTTACGTATTTATTTTATTTGCTTTTTAAAATTTTTCTACAGTGAACATTTGTAAAAATTTTAATTCCAGTTAGTTAACATACAGTGTTATATTAGGTCCAGGTGTGTAATACAGTGATTCAGCACTTTCATACTTCATGACAAGTGCACTCCTTAATCCCCATCACCTATTTCACCCATCGCCCCTCCCACCTCCCCTCTGGTAACCATCAGTTAGGAGTCTGTTTCTTGGTTTGTCTCTTTCTCTTTTCTCTCCTTTGCTTGTTTGTTTTGTTTCTTATGTTTCGCGTATGAGTGAAATCATACAGTGAACACTTTTTAAAGAGGCCAAAATGAGGACCCTGGGCCTTTCTTTTTTTTTTTTAAAGATTTTTTTATTTATTCATTTGAGACACAGAGATAGAGAGAGAGAGAGAGAGAGGGGGAGAGAGCATGAGCAGGGAGAGAGGCAGAGGGAGAGGGAGAAGCAGGCTCCCCGCTGGGCAGGAAGCCCGACGCGGGGCTTGATCCCAGGACGCCGGGATCATGACCTGAGCCGAAGGCAGATGCTCAACCATCTGAGCCACCCAGGCGCCCGACCCTGGGCCTTTCTGAGAAGGATCTTCCTTGTTTCTTTTCCTCTCATTTGATAGAATGGCTAAAGTCTATTCCGTCATTATCATTATTGTTTTACTGTTATTAGTATTATAAGAGCCACTGCCGCGCATGGGCCGTTCACAGGTGTGCAGCACTGTGTTAACTCTGGAGAAGCACCTGCGCTCGCTCACCTGTAAAATGGGGCGCGGCAAGAGAGATGTAGTGCCTGCACCGAAGAGACTGGCGTGTGCTAACAAATGCTCAACAGGTGGGTAGGACTCTTTTTTTTTTAAGATTTTATTTATTTATTTGACAAAGAGAGTCACAGCGAGAGAGGGAACACAAGCAGGGGGAGTGGGAGAGGGAGAAGCAGGCTTCCCGCGGAGCAGGGAGCCCGATGCGGGACTCGATCCCGGGACTCCAGGATCATGACCTGAGCCGAAGGCAGACGCTTAACGACTGAGCCACCCAGGCGCCCCGTGGGTAGGACTCTTGTTAACAACAGTAATCTCCCTCCAATCCTATCAGCTCAGTAGTATTCTCATTTTACAGACAAGGTACTTGAGGCAGAGAGAGAGAGAGGGAGAGAGAGAAGCGGAAGGAGGAAGGGACAGACAGGCAGACAGTGATGGAGAGACAGGGATGCCCGCGTGGGGCTCAGCACGTGTGAGGAGTTCCTGGATTGGCCACACGAGTGGTGAGGGTTGCCTTGTCCGGGCATGCCCACACTCTGGCTCTGAGTGCAGAGGCACTTGGCGTGGTAGGGAAGGAAGTGGGCTCCGGTGTTTAACCAGGGTCAGTTCTTACCCTCTCATTCCCATGCTGTAGGATCTTGGGAGAGTACTTTCCCGGCACTGTCCCTCACCTGCCCCTCTGTCAAATGGAGGTGTTAATAGTCCCGCATCATAGGGGTCACCTAGTTAACAAATATTTATCAAACACTTACTATGTGCCCTGCACGTTCAGGGGAATAGCCCCACCAGGGTGCCCCAGTGACTTTGCTTGTTATCTAAATAGATCACATTAGCAAAGGCTTGAGCCACCCTGAATCTGAGTCTTGGCCGGATGCCTTGGGATCCTCCTGGAACAGGAGAGGATGGGGGGCTTGTGGGGAGCTGCCATCTTCCCCTGGGAGGCTGTCCTGAGACAGTTGCCCTCTCCCGCTGGGTTCTGATGAGCCCCTCCCCCAGTAGAGCTGCAGAATATAAAACCCTCAGGGGCAGCCTAGATCGGAGTTAGGCTCGGCAATGGGCTGTCCCACCACTTGCACTGCAGTTCTTCAGCCCTTTTATTTCATGTCGTTCCTGTTGTTGCGTGGGACAAGAATCATAGAGACCTGGCTGGTGTGGTGGCTTCCTTTCTCTGTCTAGGTAAGCAACACATTGCCCAAATCTAAAAGTGGCTCTTTGTATCTCCTGCTTTGGGGTCAGACAGGTCCTGGCTTTGACTTGCTTGGTCTTTTCGTGGAGCTTGATGGCACTGAGTGAGCCACAGTCTCTGCATATGCTGGAAAATATAATGACCATGGTTCTCTGCTCTGGTGGCATTTCCAGCCACACAGGGCGATGGAAAACGAACAAGTAAACACACACATAAATGCATAAATCCAAATGAGGCAGGTGATGTGTAGGAAGCAAGCACCATTGTGTGCAAACACTCCAGTACAAGCCCTCTTTCCCTCCCCTCACCTGCTCCCCAACCCTTTTGCCAGTCTTGGTTCTGGAATGGTCTAGAGCACACATTCATGTGAAGTGACTTTCCAAAGAGGCTTCTTCGGGATTTGCACTGTGCCCTGAGCACGTGGACCAGGGACGCCCGACACCACGCTGGCCTGGCTCCTGGGCTGCCTCACTTTCCTGATGGGCCTAAGAGTGTGGGCAAACAGCACATCCCGGTGATGACAGCAACAACTTACAGGTGGCCAGGCTCCTGCAGGTGGGTCTGCCTGCCTGAAGGCCAGAGTCAGGCCTTCCCCACAGGCTGAATAAGAGTTCCTCGGGAGCAAGGCTTTACAGGACTACAGCCAGTGCCATGGAGCCGAGTGTCCTCCATCCCACCCAGCATCTCCCCTCTTTCCTCAGGTCTCCTCTGCAACCCTGGTCCTGGGCAGATAGCTCTGCCCTCCGCTTGCACCTCCCACAGGGAAGCTCAGTGCGTGGCAGATACTCCCACAGGGAGGGTAGATTTGCCCCTTCAGCCCCCCCTCAGAAGCCAGAGATCAATAGCAGCAACGACGTTCCGAGTGCCTGCGATAGGTCAGGCCCTGTGCTGAGCACTTTTCCCGAGGCATCCCTGATGCACATGGCCACAGAGGGAGAGGACCTGGGGTACACTGTTTGGCAGGGACTCAGGGGGCTCACAACTGAATCAAGTGGGGATTCGATCTAGTACATGAGGTCTCTGCTGCTCGTGGTTAGGACAGACAGCGACAGAGCACGTGGGGAGGGGTCTGGCTGCCCACTGCTGGGGCAGCAGAGCTGAGCTGGTGCACCCGCCCCCGGGAGAGTGGGGCCTCTGCCTGGCGTTCTGGCCTGGGTCAGGAGCCGCTGTGGCATCCCTTTGGTGAGAAGCAGTGTGGTGACCCCCTGTTCTGGTCCTCTCATGCAGAGGTGTGCAGTGGGCGGCCCGAGTTCCTTTCTGTGACCCATGCCTGTGACCGTGACCATGCTCTTCTTGCTCCCCATCATTCACACCCACGCGTGTCCCGTCCAGTCTGTGTCCACTTGCGGAGTTGAACCTAGGAGGCGGTCTGGGCTCTGGTCTCCGAGCTGCTGAGAACTGCCTCTGGACAGATCCCATCACCTCCCTGGGCCTTTCAGATAATTAAGGACCTACCAGCACTGCCTCTGTCCTCCCCAGGGGCTGCCCTGCAGCGCTCTAAGAGGCTTGACTTAGAGCAAGTTAGATGATGTGGACACAAATCTCAACTCATCCCCTGATGAACTGAGCACCAACGTGCTGTGTATACATTCCCAAGACACACAGCAGTCTTCCTTTTGTCCCTCCGCCCCCTTCCCTCCCCTCCCTCTCAGCTCCCCGGGGGGAGTCCTCTGTCATCAGGACACCCTATCATAGCTATAATCCCCTTCTCACAATGCGAAGGGGATTTGTGGATTCAGGGGAGGAGGAAGAGAGGATGCCAAGTTTCTGGGAGTTCATCACTGCTCCCTCTGGGGAAGACCACGTTGATCCTAACACACTTAGCCAGTGTTCTGAGAAATTTGCTGTCATCCTGCGCTGCTTTGTTCTCGTTCCCCTTGGCTGTGGTACAGAGATGCACAGAAGTCTCAGGGTCCTCCATCTGCTTCTGCTCAAGGCACCCCGAGGTGCGTGTGAGACCCCAGGCCCACCTCTCCTAAGGCTGGTGCTTTATCTGTGCAGCGGGACCAGAGGGGTCCCTGTTCTGTGTGCATGGGTTATTTTGAGCTTTTGGAAATGTGACCCCTGGAATTTACTTATTCTCTTTGCATTGGTGTCTGCCAATAAAATGTGATCCAGAAGACCTACCTAGGGGGCTCTGCTTCTAATTGTGTAAACTTGGGCATGTTACTCAGCAGCTTACACTCAGTTTCCCCATCTGTCAAGTGGGAATTACAGGAGTACCTACGTGTCTTTTGGAGACTCAAATGTTAGATATCTTAGAATAATTCCTGGCTCATCCTGGAGGTCAGTACTTGTTGACTGTGTCCATCTTCTACCACCTTTTAAAGGTGCCTCCGTGGGTAAATGACTTAAGTTCTCTCTTGCCCCAGGCTCCTTGTTTGTAAATGTGCACAGAGGGCCTAGAATAGACAGGATGAAGTGGGCCGAAGCACGAAAAGTGCTCAGACAAATGCAAGGTGTACATACATGGCTGTTGTCATTACTTTTAGTGTGATATATTTTTGAAATTGAACCCATTTTTTTCCTTTTCCTCTGTTAATTCTTATTCAAATAAAGCCTAGTGAACAGTTATTGGTATTCTTTCCAGGACCACCAATATTGTTTATATTCTCTTGTATTTTGAGTGTGTGCATGTGTGATGTAAGTGTGTATTACTGGCTTTTCTACATGGGTTTCTGTATGGTGTGCACCCAGTTTCCAAGGGAAGACTTGCATCTCTTTGCCTTGCCCAACCAAGGGCGTCTCAACCCGAATTAACCTCCGTGGGGCCACATGGATGACGGTGCTTACGTGGGTTAAGTGTGTGTGCATGCCGTGAATATTCTTCTCTCTTTCCAAAGCTTTATCTTTTTGAAACTGGGAAACTCAAGCCTGGGGCAGCAGCCTGCAGAGTGTGGGCCTGAGGGGTCTCCTCTGCTTGAATAAGGAAATTGCCAAGAAAGAAATATGTTCAACTATGAGACAGTGAGATGTGCTAGAGAGCATCTGTAGGGTCAGCCAGCTTGCGGCCGGGCTTCTCAGGACCAGGTGTGCAAACCTGCCAAGGAGCAGGCTCTGCTGCCTTGCTGGAAAAGAAAAACCATGGTCTATTTTACTCAGAAGGAGAAAAAGAGGTGAGCCTGGAAATCCTATGCGTAGTAGCGAAATTACCGCCAACTCAATTTGCAGTCATCTTGGAAAGGACAAGCTGCTGTCTCTCCCCTTGTGAATTTCTGCAGGGAACAGACCCTGCCAAGCCAGCCTCATCTCCTTCCCTAATCAAGTGGCGGCCGGGCTATTGAACATGATGATTGTCCCAATTGTCCTTTTCACTTGGCCTGTGAGGCAGAGCTAGAGTCTTGGCAGTTCTTGGAAATAATGACCTCTTACAAGAACATCCAATTCGGAAGCAGCTTCAAACTCCTGTTGCCTTTGTGGACAAAAGTGTTTACATTTCTCCTCTCATCAACAGACTGATTGCTGGTCCATTTTCAGCTAGAGTAAGAAACAGTAGTGAACTGTGAGGCTGTTGCTGAGTTGTATCGGTAACTGAATGCCAAATGCAAAACTAAATATAATATGCCATTATCCTCCCCAAGATACTGTGGGTGTTTTGAGTTTGTGTGATACTAGTCTAAGAAATAAAATAATCCTTTCACCTCCTTCTCTTATATGAGGGTGCTATGAGAAATTGTTGAACAAGACTCAGCCTAGTCATTGTCCAAAAATATTTCAAAATAACTGAATTGAAGACCCTGTAGGGATTGAATGATATTCCTCTCAAAAATTCAAATCCACTTGGAACCTCAACCTGTGACCTTATTTGGAAATGGGATCTTGGTGGATACAATTTGTTAAGGATCTGGAGATGAGATCGTATTGGATTTTAGGGTAGGCCCTAAATCTGGTGGCAGGTGTCCCTATAAGAAGAGACAAAAGCACACCAAGAGAAAGGCCACGTAAAGAGAGAAGTTGAGATCGGAGCTTTGTGTAGACATGGCAGTGGATGCCAGGGATTGCCAGTAACCACAAGAAGGTAGAATAGAACCATGGGACAGTTTCTCCCTTAGAGCCTTCAGAAGGAGCCAGCCCTCTGAAGCCTGATTTCAGACCCCTGGCCTCCAGGAGTGTGAGAGGCAGCACTAAGAAAGTGACTCACCAGCCAGGGCCCTTCTGAGTTCTTTTAGACAGGTTCTCAAGTCCCCTTGATGTGGGGCTGCTTGGGAAGGTGGAAGGCATCAAGGTCAGGAAAGACAGAGAAAGGCTGAGGAACCGTGCTGAATTAGAGACTGAAGAGACCGCACAGCGAACGTTGTGTGTGATCCTGGATGGGTTCCAGGCCCCCACAAAGGACAGCGGTGGGGCTGTTGATGCAGTTTAACTCCGATCTGTTGGGGAGTGCTGGGATTGTCAGTGTGAGTGTTGTGGTTTTGGTTACCGGACTATGGTTAAGTAAGAGGTTAACATTTGGGGAAGCTGGGTGAAGGGTGTATATATATATTTTTTTTCCATTTTTGCAACTGCTTTAAAGTCTGAAAAGTCTTTCATAATAAAAATTTCAAGGAGTGGTACCATGTATAGGAGCAGAGAGGTGAGGGGCGCCTGGGTGGCTCAGTTGGTTAAGCGACTGCCTTCAGCTCAGGTCATGATCCCAGGGTCCTGGGATCGAGTCCCGCATCGGGCTCCCTGCTCCGCGGGGAGCCTGCTTCTCCCTCTCCCACTCCCCCTGCTTGTGTTCCCTCTCTCGCTGTGTCTCTCTCTGTCAGATAAATAAATAAAATCTTTAAAAAAAAAAAAAAAGGAGCAGAGAGGTGAGAAAGAGGTTTGGGGGATGATTTTGGACACAGTAAGGACTGTGAGCTGGCTCCTGTGCAGATTTCTTTAGTGAAGACACAGCCATTGTTTCTCAGTATACCCACACTTTTCTTTTTACCCTTGTGAGGAAGGTATAGTTATTGGTTTTAAAGCAAATCCCTCCAAATACTCTGGGTGCTAAGAATGTCACTCATGAAAACAGACTCCTTTACGTCTGTCTCCCCACTTGAAATGGGATGCCATACTGTTATTCCAGAGGAGTGTAATGTGTGTGGCCCAGGAAACCCATATGTGGAACAGAGAGGGAGGGTTTCAGTTGGAAAGGGGTGTGTATAGCACAATCCCATGTTATACGGATAAAACATAGGAACAAGGGAGTACATGGCCTCCTGTCAGGACGCTAACAGTGAATATCAGTAGAACTGGGGTGAATTTCATTTTCTTTTTGGTCATTTGGGGTTTTTTGTTCATTAAGTGAGAAGTTATTTTTTTAAGGAAAAAAATAAGACTATTTTTAGAAGGCGATTTCCACTCTCTTCCCCCTAAAAAAGAGCTCTATGTTTGGTCTAAGAGAAAAAGCCCTAAGTGGAAATTTCTTGCAGAATACATTTATTATTCCACTCTCTCCCCACGTAAGACTGAGGCTGGGGCTCTGTCGCTGTTCTCAGAGGTGGCCCACACGACGGCACGGTCTGTTTTGGTGGTCTAGTTAGAGTCTGAAATATCCAACTGAGGAATAATCTTGGCTCAAGACCTCAAGATTTTTCTTTTCTTTTCTTTTCTTTTCTTTTCTTTTCTTTTCTTTCTTTTTTTTTTGGAAATGTTGTCTTTATTTTGTTTATCAAAAAGTCTTTCTTTTTGGCACAATTAAATAGATTTTAGAAGTTGCAGTTGTGGGTCCTTAATATATTCATCCCAAGATGCCTTTGTGCATCTGTTATTTATTTCCATATTGTTTTTGCTAATAGTTTTGGAGAGATTTTAAACATTTGAACCTTTTTTTTCTTGCTTTAAAGACAATGTCTGGAGAAAGTTAAGGACCCAGAAAGTTATTAATTTTTTTCTTTGTACCCCTCAGTGCACTGTAGTCAGCTACTTTCAAGACAAAAGGGCCCATTTTTTTCTTGCCCTTCCTCCCTTTTCTCCTTAAAAAGATTTTGTGTTATTCAAGAGGATTGGATTGGCCCTATGGTATGAATTTGTACTGGTCCCATATGCTAATTAACTATGTCTTATCCCTAACTCAATTGTAAGAGATAAGATCTCCATATATATATATATATAAAATATAGTAAATACATAATGTCTTAGAGAATAAATATTGAAAGACTTTAAATTAAATTAAATATGTTTTAAGTAACATGTTTTTTTCATAACTATTTCTACCTTTTATGATGGGCTATGATTTTGGAACAAGCTTTATCATCTTCTTTTCACATCTTTTTTTTTTTTTTTTAAGATTTTATTTATTTATTTGAGACAGAGAGAATGAGAGACAGAGAGCATGAGAGGGAGGAGGGTCAGAGGGAGAAGCAGACTCCCTGCCGAGCAGGGAGCCCGATGCGGGACTCGATCCCGGGACTCCAGGATCATGACCTGAGCCGAAGGCAGTCGCTTAACCAACTGAGCCACCCAGGCGCCCGTTCTTTTCACATCTTTTGTTGTTGTTGTTACTGATTCCACCACACAGCAGCCAAGCTGGCCTTCTTTATTTTGACCTGGTAAACTTTGACCTGGCATCGTGGATACCCTTGCTTTGGGACACTCCATGAGTAAGATAGCTTTCCATTCTTACCAACACTTTGTTATATGCTGATCATGGAAATGGTATTGAAATAGCAACACCTTTAAATTTACATGTCCTTTAACTCACATACAGAACAGAACCAAGCTATTTAAAGAGAATCAAGCAGACCAAAGGGTGAAATCATGGTGGATTAAATAAGAAAGTAGAATTGGATTCTAGCGGCAGAGATGGCTTGTCTTATTTCTAGGGAGCTGCTGTAATAAAATTAGTCATCAAATGTGTTAGGACTCCGAGATGTTATTGGAGTTTCAATTTACTCTGTCCTTCTGGCAGTCTAAAATATGTTCCAGACTGCTTAATCAAACTGGTTACATCTTATTTTAGCATCTTTATTACTAGAAGACCTTCCCAAACAAGTATTTTTACAAATAGGAAAATAATGAACCTTGGACTACTAAAATTTTTAAAAGATTTTTTAGACTTTGACTTAAAAGCATGCTTTTATGAAAACAATTCCAGCTAAGCATCTGTAAGTTGCTCTGTCCTGGAAGGTTTTGGAGATCAACCTCCATTTCTGAAAGCTTGTCCTTGTCATACATCATTTTTGTTGCAGCTGACTTCTTCCTCTTTTGGTGCAGTTCCTGTTAAATATGTCTGGTCTCATTGGTCTTAGTAGCAATATTTTCTTCTTTTTCATGGTTATTTGTAGCCTGTAATCTGCTGGACTTGTAGAATTGTTTCCCAAGAAATACTTCTTTCTCTATTCTTTGATCTTTTTTTCTTTGAAAGATCTATCTTTTTTTTGCATTAAACTTCCCTTGATAAAGTTCCTTCTGTCTGCCATGCAATTATAGAATGCTCAGCAAACTTCTTGTACACCCGTATGGTATGGAAATGCTCCACTTGGGGAATGGTCCTGCCAAATCTAAATTCTTTAAGTGAATTAGTGCTTGGAGAAATACTGAGTCACATGGGGTTTGTGGCTTCTGAGATGATTTTTTGGGTGTTTGTGACCATACTGAAAACTTGGAGGAGTTGTTTATGGTTTATGGCACCCTTATTTTCCTCTTCTTGTCAGTGGCACCCTGAATTTCTTCTAGGGACCCATCCTTTATGGATGCTAGGCTTGAAATTGGACCCGGGGGTTAGCAGGTTTAAACAGGTTGATCAGCATGCCCCATCCCCATCCTGTGCTGACTAGTTCAGGGATGGGTTTACAATGGTCAAAGTCAATAAAAGTAAGGAGACATTTGGAGATCTCACATCCTACCCCTGAGTAAAATGGGAAAAACATGGCTCCAACTGCTATAGCAGTTTTGTGACCCTGTAAGAGGAAAATCTGGAGATGCTGGGACAAAGGCTATAGGGGGGAAAGGCCAGGTGTGTGAAAGAAAGGGTCTGAGGATACAGCCAACTCAGTGGGATGCAAGATAGAAAGAAAGACAGTAACCTGGTCCTTGATGAAACCATTGGCAATCTTGGGATCAGTCTACCCCTTAACTGTTCCTACCCCCCATCTTTTTAGTTCTACAGACCAATATCTTTTAAGGTATTTTGAGTAGGCTGTTGGTTCTTTAAACTGAAAAGATTCCCAACTTGAAGAAGTAGAGGGTGCCTTGGTTTAATTGCAGTAAAACACTCTTAAGTAATCTCCAGTTAAGCAATGTAGTGGACTAATTGATATTCTTCATTTCTGTGCCCATCAGTTAAGCACTTTGGCTGGTGTCTAGAGTGTGCTGAATGTCCACAGCTAGCAAACTACCCCAGTGCTCAAAAGGCCATGATCCTATACGCAATGATTGGCCAAGTGTTAAAAGTAGGTGTTTGATGTATTATTTTAGAAATGATTTCTTGCCTCTAACCCTTTTCGGGTAACCAATCAACTGTACATCATGATCACATCAGAGATGAAAGTGTGCACACACAAACACATACGCAGTCATTCAGCTCCATTCCCTGTGGAATGGGATGAGTTATAAATGGGGTGCCTGTCCATTTTGGTTTGCCAAGGACAGACCTATTTTATACTGGTTATCTCTATATATTAATAAAAAGGACCCCCTTCTTAAAAGTGATCTGGTTTGGATGATAAATTATATGGTCGTCCTAGTTATAATTCACGTAATAGAATTAAACCTACATCCTGTGATTTTTTCATGACAAGGGGGAGGACCAACTTGGGAGTCAGTGAGCACTGGCTACTGAGGGTCCATACACTCAATCATTTGGTCTCAATTAATTGGGCCCAAATGCTATTGTTCAGCAAAAAATAGTTGATGAAAGTATTTGCAGGATGAATGTGACCTGGTGGAAAGACAGCTGGAAGCTTATTGTTAATGGTGCTTGGTCAACATAATTGGCAGTTGGCATTATTCTCAGTGTGTATCACGCTGTTTGGGAGTAGTTTGAACTTCCAGTAGTAGAGTCCAGGGGAGTTTACGACCTGCTGATCTTCACATGAAATTGGGCATCAAAAGCAAATTCCTATAATGTTCTAGCCATGTGAACCCAGCCCCCTGGTGCCATATCTATCAAAACCACCTTGGCACGAAATTAGCTTCCTCCCAGGGGCTCTGGGAGGGGGCAGATCTTCCCTGCAGTTTACTAGCAGAGAACATGATCTGCTTCTTGGGGCTTCTCTCTGCACTTTCTCAGGTGACTTCTGACTCCTGCTTACATGCTCTCAGGGTGAAGAACTGGAAATGCCCTTTGTGATGTGACCATGTCTGCCTTTTTATATTCTTGGGTCTGAATGCCTTCAGGAATTTGTCAGTTTCAGAGCAGGGATACATAGAGGATGTATTTATATTTTGTTGAAGAAAAAACACAGTTTTCTTTGTACAAGGAATGGGTGCGTATGTTCCCTGTCATCCCACACACTGTTAAGATGTTTGAGGTGAGTTTCCTGCGTGGGAGGCTGTGGGGGGAGATGGCTGCATTTTCCCAGCCCTCGTAGCTCACGGGCCACACTCATGATGTCATGTGATTCTGCCCAATGCCTGTATGATTCCTTCATGCTTTCCTTTAAATCGACTCTTTATTTCTACCTGAGTAAAAATAGCCTCATTCTGAGCAGTGATCTGAGTATCCATTGTTCCATGTTTGGTTAAAGCTTCTCTAACATCATGAAATACATAACTACTAAAGTCTTTACGAGTTTCTTTGTGTTCCACCCGAAAGCACTTGCCTAGATTAGGCTGTGCTGTGTGTGCGGGCAGGGCATAAATCCCTTTCCAACCACGGGTCCAGGAGGAGGAGAGCACACCCAGATCTCTGGCAGCAGCAGCGCATTTGAAAGGGTATGCTGCTCTCCTCGGAACTTAAAAGCAAGTGATGACACAAATGATTCTCTTACTAAACCTGGTCCTTCGGATCCCCAAACCCAGGCTGTTTATTAGACACCTCCCCCTTCCTCACCCCAGGTCTTCCAGTTACCAAAACCAAGACTCCCAGGCCTCTCAAAGGATGACTAGAGATCCTGGTACAGGGCAGAGACTATGTCTGCGCCTCCCTCCCTGTGACCATCTCCCTCCCCGTCCCCACCACCACTGTGTCCCTGTGAAATCGGTAACAGGGTGCGTGTGGGGAAGACTTGCAACGGGAGTGGCACAGAGGCCTTCCTTGGTCCTTCATCAAGGCTCAGCTCGGATCCCCCTTCTGTTGGCCCTGGCCCTCCATCTGACCCGTCTTTCCTTCTTCCTCACTCACAACTCACCTTTCAACCCTATGCACCCCATCTTTCTTACCCACAGCTAGTTCTTCAGGCTGCTACCACTGTAACAGCTCTTAAAGGCAGTGCAGTGCAGAATTCCTTACCATGCCCCTGCCCTGGTGGTTCCCCACCCCACCCCACCCCCCCGCCCAAGCCAGACTCAAGGCTGCATGTTGTCTCTTAAGTATAGAGCTCAGAGCAGAGACAGGAGAGCCTGCTCTTGGTCTCTTGTGTGTTGAAGACAAACACCAAGTGATTCCCCTTTGTAAATGTCCAGAATCCCCTTATCTCCCTGTGGGATTTCTCCTTCTCTCCCCTTATCTCCCTGTGGGATTTCTGGGCCTACTGCAGGAGGGATGTGTGAGTCTTCCACCCCACTGCCTTCCCCTCTGCTCCCTCTGCTTCCCTGCTCGCATGCATCCCTCCTTTTTCCAGCCTGCAGCTCTGTGTCGGCACCAGCAATATCCCTGACAGCTCCTTAATTGCTACACGCTTTTGTGTGTTTCCCTGGCAATTATATTTCAGACCCTGTCAGGGTACCTGCTAGCCTCGGGGTTCTGTTTATATTAAATATCAATAAAAAGCTGATAGCATCAGTGCAGATGGCAGGCTCACAAAATCATATTTTACTGGGAGCCAGGCCTGTCCAGAAGATGGAAGGAAGGAATGTTTAAATTTCTTTCTCTCTTCCAAAAGGTTGAAACGAGAGGAGACTTTCTGCATGACTATCAGGGATGGGTTCTTACTGAATGATGGCAGCTCTATATTCTCTAGCTGGGTGTTGTCCTTTATTGCGTGTGACTTGTCATAATATCTGTTTTCTCCAGAATTGTTTCTTTATGTCCCCAGAACATAGGATAAGGCTTCAAATACCCCCGATATTTTTAAGGGCTGATTGACGAAACGGGTAAGATTTTATTTGGCTTTACTTTGAAGAGGAGTGGCTTTGGGGTGGAGGCTCCGAGTCCCACATCCCCTGCCCTGCCCTCCCCTAAGCAACACCTTAGTCCCTCCGCTGCTGTGTTGCCTCATCTTTTGGAAACAGTACGGGCCCTCCCAGGAGCTGTGACTGTGCTGGAGAGTGAGGGTGTGGGGCAGTTTGCACCCGTGGATGCTTAGCAGCACCCAGGAGGAAAGCCTCGCTGAAGGTTTGCAATACCCCAACGTGGGTGGTCCAGGGATTCCTGTTCTTACGGTTGCCCTTCTGTCATGCTGCTTAAGCACAGCTTCCATCAGTTAGAGGCGTCCTGCAAGGCTGTCCGGCAGGGATGTACATGCTGAGGACTTTTACAACAGAAAAACTGGTGTTAGCAAATCTGTGACAGTCTGGCTATTTGGGGACCCGCTTTTCCTCCTTGCCGTCAATAGAGGTTCCCGTGTGTGCGTGATCTAAGGAGCATGCCAGCCCCCCTTGGGTTCACTCCCTCTTGCTGCAGTGCTCAGGAGGACTGTTGTCCAGGCCCCGTGCTGTCTGTCGGCTACTCCCTGCATGGATCCTGGGACGATGAAGAGGAGGGCTCCTGCCGTGGCGGTCAGAGCGTACAACCTGGCCCCTCCCATGTTTGCTGAGCTCGTCCTCATTCAATACCACCGGATTTCTCCTGCTGCCATCCTAGTGCAGGCCCCGTTATGACCCCCTTGAATGACAGCAGGAGCCTCTACACACTCCCTCCACCCTCGCCCACCTGCCCCTGCTTGGTTGCTCTCCAAATGGCAAGGGTATTACCGCCCTCCCTTCAAACCCTCCAGGGACCTCCACCGTTCTTGAGATTGAGAGCAGACTGCAGACCAGGGTCTTCAGGGCCCTGCTGGGTCCCCTAGCCCTGACTCCTCCCACCTGTTGTGGGTATTTAAACTTGCAGTTGACAATCCCAGCAGCACCTTGCCCCCTCCCCCGAATGCCTATTCATTCTGAAGATTCCATCTCCCCCAAATCTGTGCTCGCAGGACCTTCCCTAAGAGCATGTTTCCTTACATTGGGTTTTGCCCCTTCTTGTACTAATCATGGCTGTAATTTCATCCATAATGAGATAATTATTGGGTTCTCTGCTTCCCCCACTGGTCTATATGCTTTATTGGGTTAAAGGCCATGTCTGGTTTTGCCCACTGCTTTATCCCCAAATCCTCGCATAGTATCTGGAAGTCAGCAAGTATTTTCTGAATGAATGAATGAATGAATGAATGAATGAATGCATACTATACCTAGTACATGATTTATACCCTTTAACCAGCTTGTCCAATGGTAGTAGAATTAGCTACTACAAGTGGAATAATTAAAAGACAAGAAAGGAGAAGCCTCAGTGAGCTTGGCCAGAGTGCAGATGTGGGTGGATGCTGGAGACTGGACAGGAAGTGGATTTGAAGAGGGATCCTGGGCCAGAACAGAATGTCTTGGGGCACCAGGCTGTGGGGTACAGTCTCTGCGTGATGGGTTAGCAGGAGCTACTGATGCTTCCAGAGCAGGCTGAGTGGTCTGGCCATGTTATGTGGCACAGATTTTTGAGCAGGATGCTAAGTTCCAGAGAACTGTGAGGGTCTTGCAAGGCTGGTATTGTTCTAGGGTGGCTCTGTGCTGACCCCATCTCGGAACCTGTCAACCATGAGACCTGTTCCCTTTCCAATGAGAGCAAATCCTCAGGAAGGAATGAGGCTCTGGTTCTTCAGCTTTTTGTTAGAGACCTGAGGGGAGACTCAGTTCGTGGGAAAATAATCTCTTACACCCCTGTCAAATGAGCAGGTTTAAATTAGTGAACACCAGCTTAACTGCAATTTATAAAAAACACTGTTTTAGAATCAGAAGTCCCTTGAGATGTGCTTATCTTCACTCTACAGTGTCTTGTAAATGTCCCCTCTGTGAGCAGACCCCAAATCCAAATGCTGATGGTGATGAAAGAAAGACCCTTACTGGTAGCTGGGCAGGAGAGAACCCAAGGTGGATGCTTTAGGGTACTCTTGCAGAGGGCTCTCTATTGGTCCCCAGCACTACCTTATCTTCATTCACCATGTCCTCTTCAGCTCAGGCACAGGTCCTGAGCATGAGGTGCAAAGATGCTATGTCTGGACCCAAAGACCCCCTGATCCCAGCCACTTTCTCCAGGGACCGCCCACTTCATTCATTTGCTGGGGACAGGTCGCCTGCGGTGAGCCACATGTTACCTGATGTATAGACCACGAGTCCTGTGCCTCCCCTTTCTCCCACCCTCTACTTACTGTCTGGGAGGCAGTAAATGAAGTTCAAGGCCTCTGCTCAAGTCTTCTTTCATCTCACAGTTTAGACAAGGAACTTAGCTAATCTCTCCCTTGGGCAAGGCGATGTACTGGGGAAACGGACTTGGGTGCTCTGAGAGTCGGTCAGTTTCCACATGTGGAAAATGGGATGGGAAGAGTAATTTGTGGCTGTCCTGCCTGGGACATGGCACATCGCAAATGTTCCAGAAATGGCAACCTCTGCTGCTGTCCTCATCATTGTGATATTTTTATTTCTATTATATAATTATATAATTTTCCTCTTCTCCAACAGAGACTTGGGAATGGTTTGTTCCCGAAGGATAAGGAGTGACAAGGAGGAAAGAATGCAAGTTTCACCACAAAATTTAAAATATGTTAAAAGAGGAGGGCTATTTAAGTTGATAGATCTAAGGCAAAACAAACAAAATCAAGCAAACAAGGGAAGTCACTGACATGACATCCCCCTGGGGAATTAACCCTGACATCTAGCTCCCAGAGACAACAGTCTGAGGGACTCTAGAGCACCTTCTGGGATTTGCCAGAGTGGTAGGTGTGTTTCCCATTCCTTTTGCTCTCCAGACCCATGCAGAGTGCTTTAGCATCAGACCATGAACCCTCCTCATCCCTTTGGTTTCAGAACTGCCAGAAATTGGCTCCAGGTTTGTGAAAAGCAACCTGCATTTAATATCTAGCACATCACTAAGTTTAGTAGAAGGGGAAATGTTTGGCAAATAAATCTATTTTATAATTCAACACACATTAATGGCTATTTTCCAATACATATAAGTGCTTGATAATTAGCATAAAAACTAGTCATTATTTAATCTATAATCTATTTAGAATGAATGCGAGAGATGCCGTTTCCTTGCTGAAATGGGAGACATGAAGACTGTCCAGCCATTCTCCTCTGGTATGTGGTCCAATGTGCAGCACTGAGCAAAGCTCCTATGTGGGCTCAGTACACCCAGCCCTCCCTGTGCCTGTTGTAATTTCACGTCCAGGAAACACACATCTTGTAAGACCTTTAGGAAAGCCTGAAACCCTTCCTCCAGCTTGGTCTAGACAGGAAATAACCCCCTTTACAAGCACCACCTTTAGAAACCCCATTGAACATGAATTCAGACCCTTCAAACAATGGTTTTCGGGTTAACAGTAGTTTGTAATTCTATGTTAGCCTGTAATTATTCATGGACACTCAAATTCACTAGAAATGGACTTGTGTTTTGTGGTAGAAAATGTCAAGTTTAAATTAATAACAGTGCTGCTCATTCACTGGAGAATAAATGATATTGAGAAAAAAGATGGCATGCATATCCAGGGACTTTGAGGTCTAGAGAGGAGACTCAAGTGCTAAGGCATCTGTAAAGATCCTGATTTCTCGATGGAAGTAGGCTATGACAGCTGTAGATTTCAGAAGATAAGAAATTTGCTTTTTGAACCATGAATAAAAGTGTGGTGGGCCTGGGCACTGGCAGAGCACAGATTATGTCTGCCAGAAAACGTATGCCTGGCAGGAAACTGTCCATCTGCTAAGACCTTCACTGTGACCTGCCCATCTTGCCAGCCCCACTTGGAATGTTGTCCCCTTGCTTATGGGGCCCCAGGGACACTCACTGCCTTGCTGGTCCCCAGGACCCAGATTTCTTCCTGCCTCAGGGCCTTTGCACTTGTTACTCTGCCTTGAAGCTTTTGCCGGCCAACGTGTTTTTGAACTGACACCTTCTCAGCATTTGGGTCTGTCCTCAAAGTAGTCATCTTGGACCACCCAATTAGAGTAACTCCCTTTTCCCCTTCCCACATGTGGGGACTCTCAGCCTCCTGTCCCTTTTTATTTTCTTCATCACACTCATTTCTATCTGGAGTCCTCATTTACTTGCCCATTGTCACCCTCCTCAGACTGAAATGTCAGCGTCATGGTCTGTCTGGTTCACTGCTGAATGCCTGATGTAGTAGGTGCTCAGTAAATGTTTGTTGAATGAACAAATGAATGCCAGAGTCATCAAGAGCGTCTTATCCTGGTAATCGGAGAAAGGGAGGAAGAGGTTTAGGTAAAGGCTCACCTGGATAGCCCTAGGACAGCTGAACTGCCCTGGGTGGGGAGTTGGGGACTCACCCCAGAGCTGTGACTGGTGATGTACCTGTGGACGGTAATGGAGCCCTCCCCCTGCTGAGCACCTTCTGTACCTTGTCTCAGAAGCCTTTGAGCAAGAGCTGCTCTGATTCTCCTTCTACCAGTAAAGACACTGGGGCTCAGGGAAGGTAAGTCACAAGCCCAAGGCCACTAACTAACAGGTGCCAAGCGAGGTCTCATATCCAAGACTCCAACTCCAAAGCCTGCATTTCAGACTGGTGTGCTGCACTATTAGGGTGCTGCCCAGGGATTCTTGCTGCAGAGAACAGGGATAGAAGAAGTGGGGACTCTTCCTGGGACCTTATTTATATATTTGCTCATGCATGGCATAAATAATGGCCATGTTTGTGGACCATTTTGGATGTGCCAGTTGCTGTGCTAAGTGCTTTACATCCATTAATTTGCTTGAACCCAAAGGGCTGATTGACTCAGGAGGATGGACCTTCAGATGACAAAGGGGGCTACTCATTCAAAGATACAGAACTGAATTGGAAGGGTGTGTGAGTGTGCAGAGAGAACATCAGCCTTCTATAACATCAGACAACCCCCATGTAGCAAAGTGCAAACTCGTTGAAGGATGGGGAAACACAGATGAGAGCAGTTCTTTGGGTGGAAATAAAATAAGGGAACTATAAATGTGATTTTTGATGGGTTATAGGATACATCATAAAGGCAAAGCAGGGATGTGTGAGCCACTTTTCAGATACAAATTGCAAATAGATCACAAAGGGGGTGTGGGACTCTTACTTTCTAAACATCTGCTAGTAGTCTGTTCTACTAAAAGCTGAACATCTGATAAATTTCTGGCTGGCATCAGAGGTAATTGAATCTCTCAGGAGGTAGAGGAAGCAGGAAGCAGAACTGCAATTCCTGAACTTCATATTGACCACTATGAATAATAATTTGGTGCTGAATGGACAGGGATGTTGGAGAAAATGGCCGTGTTACATGGAGTTCACTTTATTGAGCAGGAAACGGTGGGCATTGACATACACTAGGCATTAAGGGAAATGATTTCAACCCAGATTAGAGCATTATAGCAGAACCCATTGACAGATTGGGAAGAGGCATAGATTGGGAAGAATGGTAAGCTCATAAAATTACAACGCAGACATGAGAATCTGAATTGTTTCCATTAAAAGGCCTTTAAACATCCTTCACTAGGAAAAAGGCCTACACTCACTAAACTCAGATTTTAAAAAGAATACATACAAATCACAAAATATGGATATATTATATAGTATAATTAAGGGAGTATGAATACATGTAGTGGGTCTAATGGTGGCCCCAGAAGATATGCCCAACTCCTAACCTCCAGTACATCCTGCAAATGTGACTTTATTTGGACACAGGGTCTTGCAGATATAATTAAGTTAAAGATTTTGAGATGAGATCATCTTGAATTTAGGGTGAACCCCAAATACAGTGACTGGTTTCCTTAAAGAAAAGGAGATATGACACACAGGTACACAGAGGGAAGGCCCCGTAGACGGAGGAAGAAATTGGGCCAATTGTGTCTCCAAGGCAAGAAACACTAATGGTTGCTGGTGACCATCAGAGGCCAGGAGAGAGGCTTGGAACAGAATCTCCTTCAGAGCCTGCAGAAGGAACCCATCTTGCCAATACCTTGATTTTGGACTTCTGGTCTCCTGAGTAAACTTCTGTTGTTTTAAGTCACCCAGTTTGTGGTAATTTGTGGTAGCAGCCACAGGAAGCTAATACAGTACATTAGCCCCCTAGGAAGACTCGGGGTGGGAGTGGAGCCAAAGCTCAGATTAATCTAAGACTCCTGAAGAACCCCAAATGAGGCAGCAGGGGGAGGGGGCCTCTTCAACAAAGTTTGAAACAAAACACAATCAAAGAAAAAGGGAAACTTGCTGCTTAGGAGGATGCTGTTGTTTTTGCAGGTGACCTTAAGACTTTTGCAGGTGACCTCTGCTCAGCAGCCATAGAGGAAACATGAAGCTGGGGTGCTGGTCCACAATGTCATGTTCACCTCCCCCTCAGTGGAGAGTGGAAGGAACTAGGGACCTGGCTACAGGGGGTGTGATGCAAGGCACTGAGCCTTTGGGCTATTTCATTTCTGCTCTCTGTCAACCATGTTGGGAAAATGATTTTTAACTTTTTTTTTAACCCAGATATTTAGATGAAGTCCTCATTTTATAACGTTATCATTTTCCTGTTTCTTTTTTTCATCTTTCTCTCTTTTTAAAGATTTATTTATTTCCTTTAGAGAGAGAGAGAGCAGAGGGAGAAGCAGAGGGAGAGAGAGAGAGAATCTCAAGCACACTGCCCGCTGAGCACAGAGCCTTCTGTGAGGGGCTCGATCTCAGGACCCTAAGATCATGATCTGAGCTGAAATCAGGAGTCGGCCACTCAACTGACTGGGCCACCCAGACTCTCCTCTTTTTTTCATCTCTTAGATGAAGAATTATGGACAGCAATTCAAGATTTTCCATTCTATGAAAATTGCTTGCTAAGCAAAATTGTGAAATCAACACACTGTGATTACTTTATGAGCCAGAGGACGTGTTATCTCAAATATCTGATCAAACAGGTGTGTGTAACACAGCCCTCATTTTAACTAGACCATATTTTTAGTGATTCTACTTCCCTTGTTCACCATGCCCTGGGAAGATCAAAGCCCCCTTTTTTTAAAGAGGCATAATTTCAGAGTGAGATTTAGTGTCCAAACGATTGGTGAAATAATCCTCTGACCGTCACCACTCCTTTTGCATTTCTGAAGGTGCTCACAGTCCCCCAAGGGGGCAATCTTAGGTTTCTAGGACCACCTGAGGGCATGGGTAGCCTTTTACTACCCCCAAAGAAACCACACTCAAGAAAAACAATTCTCTAACTGGAAACCGTTTGACTCCTTAACATGTCGAGACAGTGAGTGAGCAAAATGGAATTTTTGCTTCTAATTGTGGAAAGTTTTTATATGATGGCAACATAATTGAGGCCACTGATGGAGGAGGCAAGAGCCATGGAGTTTTCAGTGTCATTATTGTATTTACCTCTTTGTGGATTAATTTAAGTGGCTTTTGTAGCAAGGAGTGAATCACAGTAATTATTGTCAAGCTTGCACGGGAACAATAAAGGGTTCCATTTTCCAGGATTGTGAGGATAAAGTCTTTCTCAAAATTACTTTGTGGTAAAAGGTTGAATTGGTCATTTTCACTCTCCCAGCCTATGATGTGGTTTATTATAGTTTATAAGAGTTTGAGCACTTACCCTTGAGATGAAAGTCAGAATCCCACTTGTCTATGGAATCTGGGTAAGTGATTTGAAAGAATAGGCAGGCTAGAAGTAAGACAATACAAGATGCCATGTCTGTCCACTGGGTCAGGCGCCATTTTGTGGGCTCTGTCTCATGCCTCTTCTGATGAGCATCTTGGGGCAGCAGGCTGGCAGTGGGCAGGCCACGTGGAGGAGGGATGGGGTGCAATGGTGCCAACGTGAGTTTCCTTATCACGATACCTAATGTACATGAACATTTCTAGCATTATTTTGCTCATTGGTTTACTATGCCACTTGAGGACTGGCAAACAACCTTTGTTTTTATTCATTCACCCATCCATCCATCTCTTCATGCGTCCATAAATGGTTGGAATTTCTGCCATGTCCTGGTCAAAGGGGGTAAAGCGGAAGACCAAGGGAATTGGTTCCTGCCCTCCCAGAGCTCACCATCTACTGAACAAAAGAAGTAGAGAGATGCAGTTATGTAACTCCAATTTACTTACTTATTTTTTTACAAGCAAACTTTGAAGTCAGAGGTAGAGAGAATTGGAATGGGACAGTGTTGGCTGAGGTCATTGCAATGAGAGAAAACACATTTCTCCTGTTTTTAATGCTGGGTTCTGACTCAGGAGAGGAAAAGGTGGAAAATAACACTAAGAAGGTCTCTCTTTGCTTTCTCAAGAACTCTGTGCTGTGCAAGGTTGAAAGTTACAAATACAGGGATGTGTCTTTCAAGTAAGGAGTCCTCAGTAAAGGCTCCTGGGTGGCTGTGGGGACTTGGGCAGGACGAGGAAGCCCTAATGTATGGAATTCCCAGGAGCTAAACATTTGGAGAGCTATAACTTTCTTCACAGCTTCCCGCAAGGTGAACGTCATGCTGCTATCTGCCAGTTCTGAGGGATGCCCGCCGGGGTTCTCTCTCACTTTGGTTTGTAACATTCCTCTTCCCTTTCTTTTCAGACCCAGCAATCGTCAATGGGGTTTATTGGTCTGAATCCCTAAACAAAGTTTTTGTCGATAACTTTGATCGGGACCCCTCCCTCATATGGCAGTACTTTGGAAGTGCGAAGGGATTTTTTAGGCAGTATCCAGGTGAGTATCCCTGCCTTGAGAATTATGATTGAGATTAATGATCCTGTGATATTTTTCTTTTGTGTTCAGGGTTAAATTTTTTTCCCCCCTCCTATTAGGAGAAAATGAACGATTACATTCAAATCAGTTAAATCTCTTGTCAGATAGACATGGGAGCATGGCATCTGCACGCACGCACATGTGTGTACATGTGTGTGAGACGCGCACACACAGGCATTTAGCTCTGCATAGGTTTCCACGGCTTAATAGAGCAGTTTATAGAGCTGCCACCAAAAGTCAGGAACTGGAGTGTGAGACATACCAAATTTGATCTTTCTGGACAAGAGTTTGTTTTTATTACTATTGACTACTACAATTCTTATCGTTGTTGTTATTACCGTGGAAAAGAATGAGTCATCATTGGGCTGAATTAAATTCTGACCGAAGGTGTAAGAAGTGGAAAATTTGAACTTAGGTTTCCCCACTCCAGAGCTGACCGCCCTCGGGGGAAGAGCTTTGCGATGGCCAAAGCACCACGGAGGTCAGCAACTCATCCTTAGGGCCACCAATCGCACCCTCAAATGGGTATGTTTGTCAGTTTGTTCATCATACCTTTGGAGCAGGTGTTCCTTCTGAGGCCTCCTGAGCCCTCTGCTTTGCAATAAGAATTTAATTCTGGCTTGGTTTGAATTTTAATTAAGAAGGGAAGTTTTAATTTTGCTCACAAGTTGTGAAAACAGGACTCGAGGCTACAATCGTGCCAACATCACAGCTGCAGAAATTAACAAGCTCAACCTAAAAGAAGGAAAAAAACACCCTGCATAATCTTGGAGCAATTAAGTGGAGTCTTTTATGTTTTCATTAAGTAAGACTAGGCACCTGATGTCTTCCCACTTTGAGGCACAGAGACCGTCAGCCTCCGCCTCAAGGAGCCGTTTGCTCTGCACACAGCATCTGTCCCCTGAGACTTGCCTGCCAAGTGTCTGCTTTGCCAGATTATTCAACATTTCCCAAGAGCCGTGTTCAGCAGGGCATGCATGGTTCCTCCAGCTCACGGATATGTAAACAATAAGCATCCTAGTAAAGACAATGTTATAATAAACAGTGGCCTATTAAAGTTCCAGTGTCACCAAATTGCAATCTGCTTTGATACCCTCCACAGAGAGTAAATTTAATGCAGATGTTCCTGCAAATCAAGTGTGGTGGGGGGCTGATCCATTGAGGAAGCCACAGGGAACTCTTACCATCTTACCGTGTGGCATTTGATTCAAGGTGGAGCTGATAAGAAGAAACCACAGATCATTTGTTGTCTCCGCCAGCAGGAAGTCCTCCAACTATGGTCATGAGGAAATTTGAAAACAATGAAAATAAGAAGGTGCATTAGTTATCTCAGGCTGCCGTAACAAAATACCACAGACTGGGTGGTTTAAACAACAGATACTCATTTCTCATAGTTCTGGGGGCTGGGAAGTCTGAGCTCAAGGTGTTGGCAGATTTGGTTCTTGGTGAGAGCCCTCTTTCTGGCTTTCAGATGGCCACCTTCCCCCTGTCTCCCTCCCCACGTGGTAAAGAGTGGAAGCTCGGGTATTTCTTACTCTTCGTAGAAGGGCACTAATCCCACGGGGGCTCCATCCTCATGACCTCATCTAAACCTCATTATCTCCCAAAGGCCCCACCTCTTCACACTATCACACAGGGTAATGTTAGTCTTCAACCTATGAATTTTTGGGGGCATGGGGGGGCAACTTCACTCCATAACAAAAAGGAATACTCATGAAGGTTGTATGTAATAGGGGAGACTGATTTAATTTACATACAAGGTTTTTATCAGTCAGAACGGTGGACTGAGAAATGCTTACCATTTTTATGACATTTGTGGCAGAATTTTGACTTTATAAAATTCCTGCATCTTTTCTGTGTTAATAAAGACATGAATCACAGTCCTCCTAAGGGGTTTCACTGCCCTGAGAATGCCCTGTGCTCACTCAGTGCTTGGTTCTGAACAGAGAACAGCACACCTCTTGTCCCTTGGACATAAAATGATCATTAGAAGAGTGATCCATGGACATTTTTTGCTAGGATTTCTTATTTTCAGGATACTTCTTTCCATGTTTAGAGTGGCGCAATAGTGTGAATCAGTGGTAAGTGTGCATGTCCTTAAACAGAAAGGATAGTTCTTCAATCTTACGTAAGTATGTCCTGAGTTCTTAGTTTGTTCCAAGCACTATGTGAGGTCCAGAAGAGAAAATGGTGAACTTAACAGATAAGGTCTCTGCCCTCATGCAGCTCCTGCTTTGGGGAAATACATTCCTTAGGGATTTGGGTTTCAAGTGACAGAAACCCCATTTCAGCTAGCTCCAGCAAGGAATGCATTTATTGGCTCATGTAACTTGAAATCTAGGGAATGTGTTGTTCTGAGACACAGCTGGGTCCCAGTATTCAGCATTGTCATTTGGATTATGAATCTTTCCTTTCCCCTTTCAACACCACCTTTCTCTATTCTGACCATGTTTCACTGGCAGGTGATCCCCTAGTGATGGGGAACATGGCTGTGTACTTGCAGGATTATTTTTCAATTATGGTCGCAGAGGAAGAGAGAGAATCTGTCCCAATGGCTTAGATGAAAGTCCCAGGATTAGTTTGGTCTGGGTCATATGCCCCCACATCCTTAAGCGAGGGAGCCTGGACAGTGGGAAGCCTAGCCATCTGAAACCATGGGGATTGGTCAGGATTACTATGGCCTTGCCTGGAGGGGATCCTAAAGGAAGGAACAAGGACCACCAGGGAGACAGAGACAGGTGAACAGGTCATGATGGTACAGTGTGTTTCATGCTAAGATTGGGGAAATAGAAGATGCTAGGCGATCACTAAGAAGGAGCACAATGTCAGCTTCTGGGAATTATAGTAAACATCAGCTTAGTAGCATACCTGTCATGGTGTTTTCTCTTTCTGTATAGATTTACCTAGGCCTCCACAAGCTCACCGTAGGTCCTGGGGGCATGTGGCAACACTTCCACGTGCTGTCTTTTGGATGAGGTAGTGTTCTATGTCTACAATGTCTGATATGGTAACCACAGGCCACATGTGCCTATTGAGCATGTGAGATGTGCCTGATGAGACTGAGGAACTAAAATGTGAATTTTATTTAAATTGAATTAATTTAAATCTAAAATTAAGTCGCCACATGTGGCTAGTAGCTATCACGTTGAACAGTGTAACTCTATGGGAAAAGACTTTTGTGGTCTGATACCCAGTTTCCAAGGTACTGGTCTACCTTTCAGTGCCTGTATTACAAAAAGATCTCACTGAACAGAGAGAGAACACAGAGCCTCGGGGAGGCTTTCCTGAACACCAGCAACCACCGCAGCAACAAAATACTAGTAAAGGGCCTGTGAGCTCTGCAGGATTGGTTACTCAGGCCTTATCGAAGCTCCGTTTATTTCAGTGTCATCCTTGGGAGTCTTCAGGGGTGCCATTAATATTAATGTCATATTAATATTAGTGCTAGTGATAGTGACCCCCATTTATTGAGCACTGTGCTGGGTGTTTACACAAGCATTGTCTGATTTAATCCTCACAATGATCCTGTGGGCTGGAGCTACTATAATCTACATTTTACCAATGAGGAAACAGACCAGGAGGTTAACTGACAGACCAAGTCATACCAGCAGGATGGGAGGGAGTTGGTGATGGTGTTAATATTTTCACCACCTCTTTCATGCTTTGTTCTCATGGCAGTTCTTACTCTATAAAATACGATCTCTGCCCTGCAATCCTGAGCCATCAGGCTTTCAGTCCCCATCTTCTTTGCTAGGATATCTACCCCAGGAGGATGGAGACATTTGGCTATCACTCTGTTACCATCCTCAACCTACATATTAGTATATATTTGTTGAATGAACGAATCACTCAGTAGATCAGAGTTTATGCCTGTCACACTGGTAGTAGCAGCCCTGCCTCCTCAGCTACAGTAGAGCTGCTGCCTCTCTGGGAAGCTGGTCCCCGGCTACAGTCTGGTGGGATGCAGTGACCAAGTGGGGAACTGGCATAATTACAGCATAGAGCTATGGTCCTCTTCTTTTCTCTACTGCTCCCCTTCCTCCAAGTCTTCCCAAGCCAATGACTGCATCATTCTTTTTATTTTGAAATTCATGCCCCAGTCAACCTGGGTGGCATCCCAAAAAGGCATACTGTCAATCCCAGAAATGATATAGCTCATGGAGGTGCTTCTTGGTTAAGTGTCGATTTCCCGGTTCTGAAAGATTTAGGATGAGCCAACTATTATTTCTCTGGGATTTGAAGTTACTTGAACATATTCAAAATATCTGTGTGTAAAAAAAATTATATCCTGGAAAGTTGATATATCCTAGGGAAGATAGTACCATCTGGGGCAGGGTTTCCTGAAGTTTGTCTCCTAAAACATTTTGTTGTGAGATTGGAAAAGGAAGGGCTCAGTGGTCAGTTCGCTTGGTCAGTGCTGCCTCTGTCAATCCAGTTGTAGAGATTCAAAATGACATGAGCAGATTAAAGGCCCTTAGGTGTCTTTCCCATGCAGAGCATAGAAACCAGTTTTACTTTTATTCATTTAACTCATGCTAACACCCAGAGAACTTCTCATGGGACATCTTCATGGAAATGCCTATGTAAGGAAAAGCATGGTGGGTGGGGACTTGGGAGACAAGTCCTAGTCATAACTGGAAATCTCAGGAAGATCTTCTGAACTCTGAGAGCCTAGAGTCCCTTCTATGAGTTGAAGATTTTGACCCAAGAGTCAAGTTTGGGCAAGATGGCCACTCAGGGCCCATCCAGTCCTGACTTGAGTCAAGGTGTGACCTTTATTGTTCCACCTTAGACAGCTATGCCTAGAACTGTCTCAAGGTAGGGTCTTCATCCCCACTCAATGTGTACCTCAAGTCCTTACCAGGAAGGGCCTCAAGTCGCATGGTTTCTGCTGCCACCCAGGCTCCTTTCCTCTGTCCTAGACATTCTCTATGCACAGCCATACCAGAATTTCTCCATTTCCTTGAACTTGACATGCTCTTTTCAACCTCAGGACCTTTGCACATGTCGTTCTGTATGCATGGGTATTCTTATTCACCCTGTGGCCACGACTTACTTTTGTTTTATAAGTCCTACCCATCTGCAGTGGATTGAGTCGTGTCTCCCCCAAATTATTTATGTCCACCTGGAGCCTCAGTATGTGACCTGACTTGGAAATAGGGGTCTTTGCAAATGTAATTAAGTAAGTTGGGATGAGATCACACTGAATTAGGGTGGGCCCTAAATCCAATATGACTGATGTCCTTATAAGAGGAGAGGATGAAGACAGAAGGAAGACAGAGACAGAGATTGAGGTGATGCAGCTACAAGTCAAGGAGCACCAAGGATTGCTGGGAGCCAGCAGAAGCTGAGAAGAGGTGAGAAAAATTTCCTCTCTAGAGCTTTAGAGGGAATGTGGCCCACCAACACCTTGATTTTAGACTTCTATCCTCCAGAACTGTGAGAGAGTTCTTTCCTGTTAACCCACCCAATTTGTAGGACTTTTGTTACATCAGCTCTAGAAAACTAATATACCATCCTTCTGCTCTCATTGGAAGATCCTTCTTCCTATTAGAGATTGGGATCACCTTTTGCACACTACCATAGCCTCAGGCACTTCATCTTTGTAACATCTCTGGTGCATGTGATTTCTTATCATGTGCCAGCTTCCCTGCTGATGTGAGGCCTCCTGAGGGCAGGCAAGGGCCAAGTCCATGTTTCCCAGTCACTGCTCTGTCCATCAACTGGCAGAGTACTGGAGTTTGATGAACATTGTGATGAGTAGGCAAAAGGCTCTGGGGTTGTCCTGTCTGTTCCACTTTCTTCTGGAATTATATCCTTTACCACGTTTCCCAACAGACAAATTTCATGTCAGCTTTTCAAAAAGCACCAAGTACAGCAGTGCCTGGGAGGAGTTACATGCGCATGTGCAGGGGAATGATCTCAAACCAGAAGGAGGGCGTTAAGTGTCTTTAATCCCTCCCCCCCGCCCCCAGGCCCTAGCCTAAAAGCTGGGACTATAAAAAAAGAATTGCACCTTTTCTTGTCTCGTGGGGCACACAGGGATGGGGCTATGATGGGGAGGAAGGATGGAAGAGTGGGGAGGGGCGGAGCAGGATTGGGCACAGTCCTGGTCTAAGAACACTCACCACAATTCAGTTCAAGAAACAAACATCCGCTGAAGGTCTACCATGGGTCAACTCATTAAAAAAAAAAAAATCTCTTTATTTGGGTTCAAACCAATGCTTTTGATATTGGAACATTACCTAGCCTCACCATGGATATAATTTCACTATGTGTTAAGACCATGCTACCCTAACTGTACTTGGCTTTATACAAAGCAGTGTATTTCTTATTTTTAAATAAACTGTGTTCTTGTCCCTTAGTGTACAATAGCATGTCGGATTTATTTTGTCTTCATTGCCTAATGACCTTCGATTCTCATACTTCTGGTTTCTGATTTGGTACAGGAAATTCTTTAAATTGGCCCATTTGTAGGTGGGACATGTAGGTACAAGGAGAACATAATAAAATGATTCTCTGGGTAGCAAACTGCCATCTCATGGTTTTCTGAGTACTAATTTGGGGGTGTTATCTCAAGCACATACTATTATTATTTTGGCAGGGTCCTGAAACTTGGCCATCAGTAATTGGACAGGAGACTCCCAGTGCTACCATCTGAGTCAGGATTTCCTCCTGTGAAAGTCATTTTTCTGTTTTTATTTTCTTCACTCTAAAGTCTGTATTTTAAATCCTCCATCCCTGAGCAGCACTGATGGTTGAAAACAATGACTCACTATCTTATTTTCAGGCAGCAACCACTTTTCTTTTTAAATGAAATTTTATTCTTAACAACCAAGTTATAAATAGAGAATGTCAACCTTGGACGTATCCCGACCAGTCTGCAAACCACAAGACGAAGGATATGGGATCCCATCTTACACATGGGGAAAACTCCCCAGGCTTCAAAGCCTGAAATTCAAACTTTGTAACACAGCATAATTATGGCCATTTTTTTTTTTTCCATCTCAGTGTGGAAAGCCAGGCCAGTATCCCTGATTATAAATACAGAAGTGAGGGGAAAACAGACCTGCGTATATTCTGGGATGGAAATGTATCGAGGCTTTCTACCCACCATGCTACACACATTGCTTTGCCCAGACCCAGTTACATGGCCTGACTCTGCCCAGAAGTCTGTGAATGATGCTACTAGGTCCAACAACTTGCTGGACAGTGAGAAATGACCATTGGCCACGGGAAGGGGCTGGAGTCACGTCCTTTGTTGACAGATAACACGTTACTGAGGATGTCCCCACTCTCCAGCAGGCCTTGAACAACTGAGCTAAGGCCATGTTCGCTATGGTGTTACAGCATGAAAGCACCTTCCCAGAGGTGGCGATGGAGCATGTGATGAGCTCCAGGGCTGGTCGTTGCATGTGATTTTTCACCCTGTCTGTTCAATCAGCAAAGCAGAGCAGCCTTGAAATGCTATGAATAAATATTTGAAGTTTCTGGGTTTCTCATAACTCCATTTTTCTTCTAGGGATTAAATGGGAACCAGATGAGAATGGAGTCATTGCCTTTGACTGTAGGAACCGAAAATGGTAGGAAATGGTCAAACCTCTTCATTACGTTTTAAAGAGAGAACTCGCAAAGAGGTTCATTTTTACTTCATTTTTACTTAATTTTCCCCTGACCTAGGTACATCCAGGCAGCGACTTCTCCAAAAGACGTGGTCATTTTAGTGGATGTCAGTGGCAGCATGAAAGGACTGCGTCTCACTATTGCAAAGCAAACCGTCTCATCTATTCTGGATACACTGGGGGATGATGACTTTTTCAACATAATTGCTGTGAGTGCATCTGTTTTGTGCTTTCTCTGCACTTTGGGTCCATCTGCTCTTTTAGCAGCAACTGGTTCACATTCTCATTGCTTTTGTACACACATCCCACCCCAGATGAGGACCGGTGAGTCCCATGGGGGTTCATGGAATCAGGATGTTGGAAAGGCTTTCAGAGTCTGGGAAAGTAGTGGAGCATATTTCCTCTCTGTACCACACACTCAGGCATGGCCACCTGGCAGAGTAGCACCAGATTTGGTTTTCCTGGGAGCCAACCTTTTTGGAACCTTGGGGAATTAGACCTTGCAAGATGTTCCTTAAATGGCTAGTGGAAATTAACTTTAAGCTAGATTAGTCTGATGACAATGATAGTAATAATAATCATGATGCTAAAACAACTAAACTGTGGAGAGCTGTCTAAGGCTCACAGAACACTTGATCTCAGCTTCGGAAACCAAAGTGGCATTTATTAAGTACCTACTGAATGCCATTTGCTTACTCTTTGTATTTGCATTTCTTTGTTCCTCACGGCAGCTCTAGGAGGTGGAAGGTGGTTTTCGCATTTTCTCAGGTGGAGCTGCTGGGCTTGAGAGGGTCAGTGACTTGCCTGAGGTCCAAGAGCAGGAATGTGGGAGACCCAAGACCCCAGTAGGGCAGTAACATGCCCTGGAAAGGAACACTAATTCTGGTTTCCATCTCCAGTTCTTTTTCCTCTTCTCCCCAGTTCTGTGGTGTGATGTCCCTCCTACTCTCCCTAAAGATTAGAGCCACAATTAGCCCGCTTCTTTTCCCTGAGTAATTAACCAGGTGCTCCTGCCCGGTGGTCAACTGTGCTTTGCCACATCACCTCTACCTAGGACACCAAGTGGCTACAGCAGGCAGCCGGGGCAGCGTGCAAGGGCGATGGACCTGGCACTTTGGGGTTGGGACCTAGTTTTGAACCCTAGTTCTGCCACATATAGCTAGCTGCACATCTTGGGGCAAACCACATCAGTCTGAGCCATCAGCCCACCAGCAGAAGCTTGAGTAATCGCATCACCCACAGAGCTGCTGCCAGAATTACCTGAGCCTGGGCCCAGGAGGCCCGCACCGAGGGCAGGATGTGAAGGTAGGGGTGTTATTTGAAGAGCAGCGCAGACGGGCTCCAAGCTTGTTGGTCCGTGTGGCTTCCCCAGGCTCCCGAGCAGAGTGCGTCATCAAGATACTTTGGATTTATATTGCATTGGGATTTATATTGCATTGGGATTGCTTGAATTAGTGTCCTGCCTGCGTGCTTCTGAGGAGACTGAGCAAGAAGACGCAGCTGCAGAGCACCCATGATTTATAGCTTCCAATTTCAAAAAGCCCTGAAGAAGAAAAGGAAGAGAAAGAGAACAAGAAATTCCATGGGAGTAGGGGTTATTTATTTATTGTTTATTTATTCACTAGACCCAGTGCCTGGGACAGTGCCTGGGAAAGAGTAAGAGTTTAAATATGTGTTGAAAGAAGAATCCCTACAGCCGCCTTGCCCACTCCTCCTAAGTGTCCGATGTGGATGATCTTGTTGGGGTTTCACCCCAGCTCTGTGCCGTGTGGTGTGGAGACAGAAGCCCCGCAAGGTAGAAGCCACCAGCTTGAGGTCACATAGCCAGAAAAAGTGGCCCAGGAAGAACTCAGAAACTGTCTGGCTTTACCTCCTTCTGCTTCATGGGCAGAAGTGAAGAGACAAGTTAACTGCTCCACCGTCTTGCCCTGAAACTGGATGGCCCCAGGGCAGGGTTCTTTCAGGGATACTTTGAGACAGAACTTAGGGTTTCTAAATCAAGCAAAGTTACTCTAGTTTCCAGTCTCCTCGTGAATATGCAAATATATAGTCTCCTCGTGAATATGCAAATGTAGCTTGATCCCCCACACATCCTGAAGCATTCGCAGATAAGAAACCACTAATTTGGGACTATCTTTCTTATTAATCTTTAATTACTCATTACAGAAGTATCAGAAATTAGCATAATAAGAAGTGCTAACTAATTACATTGTGGATCCTTTATCGGTCAGGATTTATCGTTCTGTTAACAAAACCAATCGATTGAAATAATCTTTGTAAATTCATTAAGATATACAAACAGTGTCAACTCAATAATGAAGACAGAGCGATTAAGATAATTGAAAGTAGACATGCTATTTATTTTAGAATAGTTAAGGGGAAAAAATATTTTTTTTAACCCAAATTGTCCCCTTATATAAAGACACCCATTAGAGGTCCCATTAACCCTCACTGTACATCTGCTTGTTAGTTTTCAACATAAACGATCAGCTTTGAGACTATTTACATAATTATTTTGATGAATAGAAAGATACTCTGAACTTTTTTTATTTGAAGGCTCTATAGTAAAATCATGAACTCTGTCCCCCTAATGGGTAAGAGAATGGATCAAATTTGTTCGTAAATTTATATTGAAAGCCCAAGGTGATAAAAGGAACCACTGATTAACAGTAACTTACATGTTGATTATTTTATTATAAGCAACATATGTGAAAATTTTAAACAATTCCGAAAAGTTCCTATTTCCTTGCTGTTTGCCACATATTGTTCCAAGTTTTTCCATGTATATGAACATACATAATTCTTGCACAGCAATAGAATCCTATTTTCCACAATATTCAGCAACTTGCTTCTATACTCATATCGGTAAGCAAGTATATTTGAAGAGCAGAGCATTTCATCACCTCTAGCTGACATTAATTATTTAACCAGTCCTCCTTTGCTGGGCATCATGCTGTTATGGGTCTCTTTTCCACTCGAGAGTGCTGCAGAGAGTGGACTTGGGCCTGTATTTTTGCAGGGTTGGGTATGCTTCTGTTGAATAGTATCTAGAAGTGAAATTGCTGCCCCAAAGGGTATGCACATACGGAAGTATTATGAGAATGTCCCTTAAGTAGGATGTTATAATGTTTACACACTTAGAAAGTGTACAGGCATACCTTGGAGATATGGCAGCTTTGGGACCAGACCACCGAAATTTAGCGGGTATTGCGATAAAGTAATACAAATGAAGTTTTTGGTTTACCAGTGCATATAAAAGTTATGTTTACGCTATACTATAGTCTGTAAGTGTGCAATAGCATTTTGTCTAAAAGACAATGTCTGTACCTTAATTTTAAAATACTTTATTGCTAAAAAATGCTCATCATCATCTGAGCTTTTAAGTGATGATCCCAGAGCACCATAACAAATATAATAATGAAAAAGGTTGAAATATTGTGAGAATTACCAAAATGTGACAGAGAGACACAAAGTTAGCAAACACGGTTGAAAAAATGGTGCTGATAGACTTGCTCTGCAGAGAGTTGCCAGAAACCTTTAAGAAGTAACCTTGTAAAAAAATAAACATAGTATCTGTGAACACAATAAAACAAGGTATGCCTGTATTAGCTCCATCTGCTGTAACAAAATAACAAACTGGGTGGCTGACATACAGAAAATTATTTTCTTAGTCCTAGAGGCTGGAAAGTCCAAGCTCAAGGTCCAGGAGGGTTTGGTTTCTGTGAGGATGTGTGCTCATGGAGAGAGAAAGAGAGAGGGAGCAGGCTCCGTCATGTCTCCCCTTATGCAGGCACTAATCCCATCATGAGGCTGGACCATCATGACCTCACCTAGCCCTAATCACCTCCCAAAGGCCCCAACTCCAAATACCACCACACCGTGGGATAAGGCTTCAACATGCAGTTGGGGGGCGGAGGTAGACACATTCAGTCCATTACACCAACACTTTGAGGGTTCTAAATAGTGGATTGATAATTGGTGGATCTCCGTGTGTATTCCCTGGAACTGTCCCTCTCAACGCTGAGTATGTTTCACCAATGATGCCTTGCCACATCATGGTGGTGTTTTTTTTTCTCCATTACCTTACATTTCTACACTGGCAACATTGCTCTAGTTAGTAATATGGTGTATGTAAGTTTTTCCATCTATTTAAAATGGTTACTTGCCTCCGTCTAGAGGGAGACCCCACTGCAGGTTCTTATAAGTCCAGGGGGATGGGACGTCTGAAGCTCCGTCCAGAATGCCCTGCAAATCTGTTTGAGTGCATTGTTCTTGTCGGCTGGATTCCATTTACGGGAGAGGACATTATCATTTCACCCTTCATTACACTGTCAGTTTTCTCCTGCTGGCTGGGTAGATGTGTGAGGAGACATTTCAGAGTTTTAGGGAGAAAGTAAAGAATACATTCTTGTTTTACCATGGCGGAAGCCCTTGTTTGTTGTAGATATTTGTTTATACAAATCTACTTCATTATTGCTGTTTGGTTTTCAGGGCCCTAATAGGGAGGGGAGGAGAGGGGGGTAAATAGTGGAAAAGCCTTTCCTTGGCCATTTCAATCATTTTTGCATGTTTGCATGTTTGTATGAAGCTCACTGGCTAAATGCATCTTATATATTATACTGAAAAGCTTCCAATTCAGATCTTTCCGGAGAATAAACATGAAATGATAATGTTAAAAACTGTTTTAGCTTTCATGGGCAGGGTATTGCAAAATCTAAGACTGATGAACTAAATGATCGAATTATAGAAGAATAGAAGAAATATGAGAGTGATTTTGTGCAGCCGAAGTTAAAATTTAAGGTCAAACCACTGGTGCATGAAGAGAGATGTCACTGACAAGAGAAAAGGCATATTTTTCTGATTTACTTTGAAGTCTAACTACAAGCCATGCATTAAATTAACAATATTATCATAAAAATGAGGGTGCTAATTCTGTCGATGCTGAAATTTGAAAAAATGATTTTAGAGAAGCCTAAGCCATGCATTAAATGAACACAGTATTAACTGGACTGATATTATTAAATCAATTAAAATGCCTCCTGCAGCCTGTGTTTGTGCAGAGCTGAATAGAGAAGAGCATCATTTGTTAGTTCAACCCAGAACTTTCTGGTGCCCTGGTTTCAATTTGCAGGATTTTCTTTAGAACTGTTTCTCCAGTGCTTTGTCTGCTATGGATTTGCTTTTTAAAGTAATCGATTCCGTATTAAAAGTATGAGGATGGTATTTTTTTGCAGTGCTCATTTGTTCTGTACTACTAATTACGTCCAGTCGTGTTTCAAATTACACAAGAAGCTTTTGTAATGTAGAAGATCCCTGGGATGCCTCTGTTGGTGAAAATATTGTGGGTTCATCTGCTTTGTACATAAGCCCTCCACATTTTCATTCTAAAGGTTGTTTAATCAAAAGCGCACCGATAAAACCATATAAATATTTAATGGAGTTCTAGTAATTCTACATTACTTTCTTGCATTGCATGAGTGTGCCAGCATTTTAATTCTATTTTTTTTTTTTTGTGGAATTTAGGATTCCCTAAAATGTACCCACTTACTTCATTTACTTTCTGTTTATCTGTTTTTTTGAAAGGGGTGGAGATTCTTTTGTTTTGTTTTTTCCT
This sequence comes from Mirounga leonina, assembly GCF_011800145.1. NCBI lineage: Eukaryota > Metazoa > Chordata > Mammalia > Carnivora > Phocidae > Mirounga > Mirounga leonina. The sequence continues at coordinate 36,796,170 of NW_023270855.1, read as the reverse complement.
CTGTGTCAATTTTTTTTTGTCTAGGCTTTGTTTCTCTTCTTTTCACTCTGTAATCTTCTCTATGACTTCGCTTTTCATTTCTTTGTTCTGATTATTCATTTAACAAATTCTATTCAGTGCTAAGAATTAAGTATTGTACTAGGGCTGCCTCTGTAAATAAGGAAGACAGGTTGTCCCCCACTGTGGACCTGGAGGTTTTGTGTGTGTTGAGTATTGGGTGTGGGGATAAGCGGGAAGCAGGTGCTCACAGCAGAGTGGGAGCGGTACAGTCTTGGAGGGGGCAGGGAGGGCAAGTAACCAGCTGGGGACTCAGTGATGGCTTCTTGAAAGGAGTGATGACTCGGGGGGGGAATCTACAGGAGGAAGGTGCTATTTGCAGGTGGTAGTCACTTCTCCCCCACCCCCAGGAAGTACAGGCCTGGTGGGGATTGACTGAAAGGAGTTCATTGTCTGGACTTATTGGAGTTGGGGGTGAATGTGGGAGGTTCAGTGGGTGGGGAGGTGGTTGATGATAAAAAGAATGGGGCTGGATTGAGAGAGGCAGGCCAGACCCAGCAAGTCTGGTCAGCCATATAGAACAACTGGGACTTCATCTAGAGGCAGTGGAGGACATGAGGTTCAGCTGTAGGGTGACATGTGGGGATGCCCCCCTAAATTTTCTCCTTCTTAGTTAGGTCTCCCCTCATCCTCTTTTTTAGGCAACTAACGGTCTTCTTCTGTTAGGCCTGAAAGCTCCATTGCTTTCATCCTCAGGTCCAGCTTTCAACATGAAGTAGGGTTGAGTTCTCACTATCATCCAGAGTCCAGAGTCAGCTGATTTTCACTCTTGGGCTCTAGGCTTTGATTTACATGAGCCAGCATGTGACACAATTCTACACCAACGCCAAAGCTTGTGTGAGCCTTGGTGGGCGAGCCCAACCCATTTATTCTTTGTGTTTGGATCTTTCTCAAACAAGTTCTGGCCATTCATTTAATGAAAGTTAAAGCTTGGATTTCCTATTTTAGATCATCATTAAAATTCCCATTGAGGATTTTGTTGAGTCCTTAAAACGGTAGATGTAGGGAATGGTTACAAGGATTTCACAGAAGGAAGGAAAAGGCAGATGGCAATGTGTCCTTGCTGTCAGAATGCAGAGTTGTGTGGTTGGCATGGGAGAAAGGGAAGGACAGTTCCCGAGAGAAGAGAAGGGTGGGATGTAGTCTAACCCCTGAAGAAGATCATGGGTTTACCCCAAGCCTGTTTTTGTTTTTCGGATGGACCATGACAGCATCCTAGATGAGCACTTTTTATCATGAAAAGGGAAAACAGCCATTATCTTTAGATTTAATGAGCATATTCTTTTACGGATAAAAGTAAGAAAAAGTGGGTCATGATCACTCTCCAATGATGGTCATGTGCAAATTTAGTCAGTGTTTTGTGTCCCTGGACATAGCAGGCGCTTAGTTGCTATTCAGTGGGCAAACAAAGGACCAAAGGGCTCCATAGCAGATGCCTTCCTGGGAGGGGATTTGGTAGTAAGTTGGCTGCATTGTCTTGGCTCCATGTCTGCCGAGGACCCTGGTCACTGAGAAGGTTCATAGTGTGGCATGGAGTGGGACAGTGTACAACCATGCACCCTGATGGTTTCTGTCTTGGGTTTTTAGATAGTCCCATGAGCCTATTGGTGTAGCATATCTATCCCATGAAGGGAGAGTCCGTGCTCTCCAGAGGGGGTCTGGGGCACGTGACCCCTATCCTCACCACCCCCTGGCTACTTAGCAAATGTTGACTCCAGGTGGAGGGCATGCTTGTTGGTCTCTCTCTCTAGGTAGCATACATGATACTCGCATATAGATTTTCTTTCTTCCTTGTGCATGTGCCTCCAGATGCCTTCTTTCTCTTTCTTACATGCCCAGTTCTATGCTGACTCTTAACAGAATTACCTCATTTCATCCTCACAGTGACTTCACAAGAGAAGTTCAGTTACAGTTCTCATTTCCCCAACACAAACACTGAGACTCAGAGAGCGGAGAGCCCCAAGGTTACCCAGGTGGTGTATGGCAGAGCCAGGATTTGAACCCAGGCCTGTCTGCCTCCATTGCTTTAGCTCTACTGCTCTACCCTTGTGTGAATCAGAAGAGGAGAGCCAACCAGGAAGGAGAAAGGGAGAAGGAGACAGACGGTTACCATGTGGCAGTCCTAGCTCTTTAAGGGGTGAAAGTTCTTTGTCCATCTTCTTACCAAGTGGTTGGTGGGCTGGCTGGACCATCTCCAGGGCTGCCTGGGCCCTTGCCTATCCTGCTAGGAGACTCTTTCCATTTCCCAGAAATTTACAGGAAGGACTACCCACTTCGGGGTGGAGAGGGAGATGGCTGAGTCCCTCTCTAAGATTCATTCCTGGTAGTGAGAGGCAGCAAACTCAGATGGCGGAAGAAAATTCCACCTGGCCAGCGATGATGGTGTGCACTGCATCCTGTTCTTTTTTAGATGACTGATATCTGCTTGTTTAAGGAGGGATGGAGGAGAGCTGTTTATCGGGCCACTGTATCTTAGGGCTAGCGGTGACCAGATCTTCAGCTGTGAATTGATATGGTCATCCCACATTATCGTTTCACAACGTAGAAATCTAGGGAACATCCATTAAGATGTAGAAACTGGAAGGTTTCCAAATGGAGAGCTACTGGGAGCTTGGGAACAGTTTCGCATGCGAGGTGCCCTTGGTGTTCCCCTAGGGAGGAGCACCAGGCGGTGTGGTGAGCTTGCACACCCGATGGGCCTCCTTGGCACAGCCACCTGGTGTGTACCGTTCACTCACGTGGATGGCTGAGCCCAGCTCCCTTTGGTGATACAGACCAGATTGCTCAGCATAGCTTCATCCTGATGCAGTCAAGGGAAATTAGTCAACTGCAAGCTTGGATGATGCCACTAACAAGCTGGCGGGGGTTCAGAAGAGCAGATTCCTCCACTGTGGCCATGGCTCACACAGTGATGGGGAGCATGGTTTTGATTACTGCACATGTTCCTCCCTGATGAAGGCAAGAACATCTTGGTCTTCTTTACTTTCTAGCCCCCTCGGCAGCCCCCCACGTGTGCAGGCCTTCGCACTAGCAAAGCAATTTCAAGTCTGTTGCCTCATTGGATCCTCACAGGAGCCCCTGGAGGATAAATGGAAGATGAATTAGCACCTTCTTACGCATAAAGAATGCAGGACCTGAGGTTCAGTGACTTTCCCAAGGCCACACAGGGAGTACATGGCAGAGGCAGAACGTGGACCCAAGCATCCTGACTCTCACCTCAGACTACGCAACCCGATAGGAATCAATATTGATAATGTATATTAGGCAGAATGTAGATAAAGCTCAAAATTTTCCTGGCAAATGGAATTGGGAACCTTGGGAGTACAAGGTACAGAACAACTGAATAAAGGCTGCTTCAGCATACGGGCATCTCATGATCTCATGGACGTGGAGCAGGACAGCTGCATGTTTGGTACACGATGCTTCAGCAGTGTCATCAAAGACCCACGCTGGCTCCGTCTTCCTGCGCTTTGCTCTCCATCCTTAATCTTGTCACCTCATGGTTGCAAAATGACTGCTGCAGCTGTGCAGTGCATCCCAAGTGGGAAGGAAGGCAGTGGGTAGAGAAGAGTTTCCCTTTAATGGCAAGAAGAAAAAAAAAATTCACTGAAACTGTCCAGAAAATGACTCCTTTATGTTTTGTTGGCTGGGAATGGATCATGTGACCACCTCTAGCATCAAGACAGGGTAGGAAAGCATGCAGCCAGCTGAGGAGGATGGGATGGCTGTGATTGGCTAAGACTGCTTATGCTTCTGGCTTTAGGAATGGGCATCTTGTCTCCCCTGAGCAACTCAGTCAGCGAGGGAGGTGGAGGACAGGGGAATGGCTGCTTTTTCCAGCAACTTCCAGCGTCAGTCCAATATGGCCTGAGAATGTTGGAGGAGCTCTTCTTCAGGTTGGACTGTGAATTGCTTCCTGAGTCCTCAGATGGTGTTCCGTTTGTTGACTGAAAGTCATGCTCCCATTTGTCAATAGCTGATTTCAGAATCACATAAATGTGATCTGAAAAAATCACATCATGTTTTTCCTCTGTGCCACTTCAGAGGAGATCTAAGCTCTATGACCATTGAGCTGTGATTTTTTTCAAATGCTCTGCATGACTAAGAACAAAGATTAAAGGGGGAGCAAAAGTCTGACTGATGAGAAACACAGAGGCTTTGGGGGCCAGAGAGGAGAAATTGGGGGCTTTGAGGGCCCGAGGTGATTGGCTGTGAGGTCAGACTGCCTGGGTTCGAATCTGGACTCCACCCCTTGTGGACTCCTTGGGGACTTTGGGCAAGTTGATCATCCTTGCTCTGCCTTGGTTTCCTCGTCTGTAAAAGGGGTGTGGTTGGAAGCGCTTACCACATGAGGTTGAGGTATGCCGTGAATGAAGTCTAGCCTGTGCCTAGATGAAGTGAGCGCTCAGTAACAGTGAGTTGCTGATGTCATTATCTCTGCTCCTGCCTGCCTAGCAAGCACTTTGGCACTGAAACAGGATGTGTCTCTGTCACTGCTGGGTCAGCTGTGACAGCTGGCCCTCTTCAGTCTGTCCCTGCAGTGTGCCCAGAGCATTGGGCCCATGCTCATCCCTTTAGTCACTCACGTCCCTGTGCACAGCCCTCCATGGTCCTCACTGTGCATGCACTTAAAGTCTGAACTCCTTAGCCAGGCTTTGCTTGAGAGCTGGACCTGTGAGAGATGGTTCTGGTTCCTTTTCTCTGGAGTTCTGGGCTGGGCTTTTGGTAGCCGGAATGGAAATGGGATGACATTCATTGAACACATTGTTTCTGGGCACCGACTGTGGGCGCAGCCCTGTGCTTGTCACAGGGGGCACACCAAGGAACCAGATATGGACCCTGACAATGGGGGCCCACCTGTGGGAAGAGACCTGGGCACCAAGCTGTCAGAATTTGGGAGTTTACAGGAAAGGAGCCTCAGCTACACCAGAGGCTGCTTCCCAGAGGAGGCAGGAATGAGCTTACCCAGAGGATGAACAGGAGTCAGCTGGGAGAGGCCAGAGCAAGAGCTCCAGGCAGAGGGCCCTGTGTGGGAGGAGAAGATGGGATATCTCAGAGGACAGGAAGGGAATCAGGGCTGGCTAGCGCTAAGTTTCTTGGGAGGGCTAATGAATGAGTGAAGCTGGAAAGGTCAACAGGGCCAAGTGTCCAGAGCCCTGCCACACCCTGGGAAGGATTATCTGCAGAGCAGTGGAAAGTGTGAATGGGTTGGCAGGAGGCGACATGACCTGACTGGTGTTTTAGAAGGACCCAGCCTAGCCACAGTGCAGAGAATCATGCTTAAGTTTCCACTTCCTTGTTGTGAGCTTTGGACAAAACCAAATGGTCATGTTCCAGGTATTCTGCGATAAAAACTAATGGGAAGGGGGCACCTGGGTGGCTCAGTCATTAAGCGTCTGCCTTCAGCTCAGGTCATGATCCCAGGGTCCTGGGATCGAGCCCCACATCAGGCTCCCTACTCTGCAGGAAGCCTACTTCTCACTCTCCCACTCCCCCTGCTTGTGTTCCCTCTCTCACTGTCTCTCTCTCTCTGTCAAATAAAATCTTAAAAAAAAAAAAAAAAACTAATGGGAAGGCTGACATTGGCCTGTGTGGTAGGGGACGCCACCGCTTGTGAGCAGTGCTCTGACCAGAAGTCGTAGAGCCTCCCAGAGTGACGGGCGAACATCAAGGCTTCTCCTTTCCTGCATTCTGTTGTCACTCATGTGTGACCCATGCACAGGTCCCTGCACTCCAGAAAACCAACAACAGGAGCTGGAGCTGTATTTGCCCAAGTCTGGGGTGCTCTTTAGATCTCACCTGGACCAGGTACTGTCTGCCGTGGCCACTGAGCCCCAGTGTTTGGAGACACTCCTGAAGGACTGTCAGTTAACTGTGCGTACCCTTAACACTGCCATATACCGGCACATGCTCTAGAACTTTCTCTCTCAAACAAGAGAGGAAAATCTAGCACTTAAGCGCAATTTTATCTAGGGGCACCAACTGGGAAAGTCACCTATGTGAATGAACTGAGCCTGCAGTTATGTTGCTTTTTTGTTTGTTTGCATGTATCCTTAAATTACCTGGTACCCCTCAAATGATTAATTAAGTGCATCCTCTTGGCTATTTCATCTCTTTGCAGTATAATGAGGAGCTTCACTACGTGGAACCTTGCCTGAATGGGACGTTGGTGCAAGCTGACAGGACAAACAAGGAGGTAGGGCCTGCAGCTGGGCAGGTGCATCCGAGGTCATGGTGCAGCCTCGTCTCCCTTACAGTGCTTGCTGACAGTAATTCTGTTCTAATTTTTATAAACTCATCATAGTATTGGCCTTTTATTGAGGACCTTGGAACCCCAGTGTATAGAACATTTATGAAGAGGCACAGATAAAATCATGGCAATGCAATAATTATGTTGAGTTCAGAAGCTCAGTAGTTCCAAAATAACTGCATTGGTTTACTTTTTTTCTTATTCTGTGCACATCCTGTGTTGTGCTTGATACCTGTGTTGACACCATTGGAAGAATATGGCTTTTGCTGAGATTCAAAGAAAACTGAAACTACTTGCTAAATCTTTTGTTGCTCTTACTATAATTGATCAAATAATTATTGGGGTAGCTATTGGGGTAACTTGTCTCCCGGGTTAGAAGGTAAGCTTTATGAGCATAGGGATGATCTCTGCTCACTGCTGTATATTCAATGCTCTGAGCATTGCCTGCTGCATAAATATTGTGGAACAAAAGGAAGATGTGTTAAAGGAGGACCTTAGGAAGTGGGGTAGAAGTTGTCCTTCTAGTTGGAGCATTCTAGGAAAATTCCCAGAATAGATTTCAATAAAATAAATCCTGTTTCTCTTTAGCCATATTTATTTTTTATTTTTATTTTTTTGGAGAGAGAGAGAGAGAGAGGGAGAGCACACAAGTAGGAGAGGGAAGGGCAGAGGGAGAGGGAGAGAGCATCTTAAGCAGGCGCCACGCTCAGTGCAGAGCCTGCAGTGGGGCTTGATGTTGCGACCCTGAGATCATGACCTGAGCCAAAATCAAGACTGAGCCACCGAGGGGCCTCTCCCCTTAGCCATCTTTAAATTTGTCAGTACAAAGCACTGCAGCTACCACCATACCACCCCCTACAGGGCTAGGGAACAATTTAGGTTGAAGGTGTGGCTGTGGCTGCAATAATATCACACTTCCTGGGACGCAGAGCTGCCATTACTCATACTGTATGTTATATCTGCCATGCAGGGCTTCTCCTGCCCTGGAGAGCAGACTCCCATGAGGCCAGCTGAGGGCAGCTGCAAGGCAGGTTTCTGTGAGGCACTGTCTGTGCTGGGGAGACCCCCTGGCTCAAGGGGGCAGGGAGTGGCATTGGTACTATCTTAGGTACAGATGGTAGAAGCATTTGGATGGGCATCTCTGAGGGAGTGAACAACACAGGATTAGGAAAAATTTATTCCAGCTAGAATACACAGTGAGAAGGAAAAATTATATCAGAGTTAATATCCACGCTTCAATTTGAGGGGCAAGAAACACCATAATAAGCTTTACGTTTGGAGGGAGAAAGAAGTACATTGTAGTTCAAGGAACAAGTGTATCTAGAGAATGTTTGTTCATGGTCATTTTGTAGGGTAAGGTAGGAAAGAATGACTTAGATCTCAATTTATCTTTTTAAATAATTTTAAATTATTTAAAATTTATTGCCAGATTTTCCTAGGGACCTTCCCCTTGTTTGACCATTGCCTGGGTCTGGATTCCACCCCCTTCCCAATAGTGTAGCATTGAAATATTCTCCAGAGCCTCAGATAGGTGTCCAGTGATGGTGCCTGCAACATTAAATAGCAAAGATGCTTAAAATGATCAAGACCTCCCTTCAGGCTGCTTCCCAAATAAACAAGGAGCAGTGTGATATTTGGATATCTGAGGTCTTATGAAGGAAAAAATTGTTAGAGAAAGTGGGATGAGCATTTATTTAAAATTGTCTTTGAAAATGTATGGATATTGAAGACTGGAGTGGTTTTGAATGTAAAAATTTATCTGGACATCTGATTCTGCCAATGGGGAATAGCCACATTCCAATCAGATTCTCCTCCTTACAACTAAAACACCCTGGATGTAAACCAACACACAAGTATAGGAAGACTCTGCAAGGTGAGCTGCCTTGACCTAAAGACACGGAGCTGAGTTCCCTGGGTCTCCTTGTTGATTCCCACCATATGTCTGAATGGAGCACTCCAGAAGCCTCCTTCCTGTACCTACAATAGGCAGAGACCAAAAATAATAATTTAAAAAAAATCTAAGAAAAGCCTGTCCCTTCTAGCCAAACAGCCAGGAAAGGGATAGCCTCATAACAGAAAACCTTTGTGACAATACCTTTCCTACTCCAGACAAACACCAATGGAACAATAGACCAACCCTCCACAGTTTCAGCAGGGCTGAATGAGAAATTAACCTTCCATCCCACCCACACCCACTTGGCCCTTATGCTATACCTCAGCACAGAGACCGATGGCTAAGAAAAAGATTATATAGGATCTGGAGTCTCACAATGTAAAACCTAAAATGCCCGGAATGCAATAGAAAACCCCTTGTCATCCCCCAAACCAGGAAAATCACAACATGAATGAGAAAAGACAATCAACAGAAGCCAATATTGACATGAATCAGATGTTGAAATTACAAAATTGCTTCAACAAGCAATTAGGAATTCTCTTGAAACAAATGAAAAAAAAAAAGAAAATCTCAGCAAAGAAATAGAAGTTATTAAACAGAGCCAAATGGAAATTATAGAACTGGAAAATACAGTCACCAAAATAGAAACTCACTGGACCAGCTTAGTAGTAGAGTAGAGATGACAGAAGATAAAATCAGTAAGTACCAGGACAGATCAATAGAAATTACGCAATTTGAACAGCAGAGAGAAAATAGACTGGAACAAAATGAACAGGGTCTCAGGGACATGTGGGGCGATAACAGAAGAGCTAACATTCATATCACAAGCGTCCCAGGAGAGGAGAGGGAGAGCAGGACTAGACATATAGTTAAAGATATATGGGCTGAAAACTTCCTAAAATCAGTGAAAGGCATAAACATACATATTCAAGAGGCTGAGCAGATTCCAAATAGGACAAACCCAAGTCACTCCATGGCAGGGCATATCATAAACATAATTAGACAAGGGGAAAAATAACTTGATAGCAACAGAGAAAAAGGGCACATTGCTTAGATTGCCAATTTGAATGACAACAGACTTCTCATATGAAATCATGGTGGCCAGAGGAAGTGGCAGAGTATTTTTTAAGTATTGAAAGAAAACAACTGTCAATCCAGGATTCTATATTCAGTGAAAATGCCCTTAATGAATGAAGGGGTTATAGAGACATATTCAGATGAAGGAAAACTATGCAAATTTTTTACCAGCAAATCTACTTGTAAAAAATGGCTAGAGAAGTTCTTTAAATAAAAAGGAAAAAAAAAACAAAAACAGAAAAAGGCTTGAAACTTCAAAAAGGAAAGAATATCAGAATGGGTAAAAATAGGAGTAAGTATAATAGAGTATCCTAATTATCAGATTATTAAGTCATATTGGATAGTTGAAGCAAAAATTATAGCATTGTCTGATGTAGAGCTCACTGTTGCTGAAGAAACAAGCCAATTATATTTTAAAAGTATGGAAGGTAAAAGGACCTAATTAGAAATAAGATTTCCACATCTTACTGGAAGTGGTAAATGCTGTTACCAGTAGACTGTGATAAATTCCATACTTACAGTACGACACCCAGAGCAACCATTAAGAAAACAATGAAAAGATGTATACAGGTATCCCCCACTTTTTGAAAGTTCACTTCACACCACTTTGCTTTTACAAAAGACCGGCATTAGCACCTGTTTTTGCTAACTGAAAGATCGCTGAACAGGATTTTCACTTTCATGAAAAAAGGCAAAAAGCATACATAGCATCCAGCATTTGTTTTGCAGTGAGCTGTTATTGAGACAGGGCACACTCTGAGCAGTGATAGCAGCCTTGCCAACTCCTTCCCCAGGAACCGCACTCCGCAACATAGCATGAAGCCTCCATAGCTTTGAACTGTGTCTGTGAGTATCTGTGCTTTATCTCCATTTATTTTCTGCGTCACTTAGCAAGATGTGTCCTAAGGTATCGGAAAAGCCTAGGAGGGATTATTTTTGGGTCTGGGAATGCGCAAACATTTTTCCATATAAATTACTGGTAATTGCTTCTTTGCTTTATACCATTTCAGTTTATGATAAGTTTCGTAGGAATGTTCTACTTTCAGATAGCAGGGGGAATGTATTTAACAAGTAATTCATAAGAATGTAAGAAATGAGACACAGAGGAAATGAACAGGAAAAAAAGATAAATTGGCAGACTTAAGCCCTAACATGTCACTAATTATCTTAAATGTAAATGGTCTGAGCAGAGTAATTAAAAGACAGAGATTGGCAAGTGTATTAAAAAAAAAAAAAGTCTAACCATATGCTGACTACTAGAATTTCACTTGAAATACAATGACACAGCTATATCAAAAGTAAAAGGATGGGAAAAGATATACTATGCAAACACTATTTTTTAAAAAAAATCAGGAGCAGCTAGCTATATCAATATCAGATAAAGTCATCTTCAGAGCAAAGAAAATTACTATTACTAGAGACAAAAAAGGGAAATACATAGGAATAAAAGAATCAGTCCACCAGGAAGACATAACAATGCTAAATGTGTTTGGACCAGACTACAGAGCTTCAAAATACATGAAGCAAAAACTAATAGAACTGGAGTAGAAATAGATAAACCTACAGTTATAGTTGGGGACTTGTACACTTCACAGTCAGTAACTAATAGACTACTAAAAAGAAAGTCAGCAAGGTTATAGAAGAACTGAACCACATCATAAACTGATAAGATCTAAATAACACTTATAGGACACTCTACCCAACCACAGCAGAATACACATTCTTTTCAAGCACTCATGGAACATTAACCAAAATAAAGAATATTTGAGGTCAAAATACAAACCTTAATAACTTAAACAGAGTTGTGAAATCATACAGAGCATGTTTTCTGTTGATAATGGAATCAAACTAGAAATCAATAACAGAAAGACAACAGAAAAATCTCCAAACACTTAGAAATTAAGTATACTACTAAATAATGCATGGGCCAAGAGGAAGTCTTGAACAAAATTTTAAAAATATTTTAAAAGTATAAAACTGAGAGAAAATAACAAGACAATATATCAAAATATGTGGGACAAAGCCATCACAGTGTTGAGGTGGAAAGTTATAGCACTAAATGCTTATATTAAAAAGAGGAAAGCCTCAAATTCATAATCTAACTTCCTACCACAAGAAATTAGAAGAAGGAGAGGAAAATAAACCCATAGCAAACAGAAGGAAGGAAATAATAAAGAACAGAAATCAGTTAAATTGAAGCAGGAAAACCACAAATGGCACCAAAACCTGGTTCTTCCAAAAAAATTATTAATAAAACTAATAAATCTCTAGAAAGACTGACCTAAATAAAAGGAGAGGAAGCACAAATCATCAACATCAGGCATGAAACCAAATAATACTACAAAACTGCAGTCATTAAAAGGATAATAAGGGAATATTACAAACAACTTTACACTCATAAGTTTGACAACTTAGAAGAAATAAAACAAATCCTTAAAAACTATAAGCTACCAAAATCCAACCAAGATGAAATAGATAACCTGAATAGTCCTATAAATATTAAAGACATCAAATTCATAATTTAAAAGTTCCAAAAATAAGTCTCAAGTCCCAGATGGTTTCACTGGACAATTCTACTAAACATTTAAAGAAGAATTAATACAAGTTTTACAGAATCTGTTCCAGAAAAATAGAAGAGGAGGGAAATCCCTCCAACTAATTTTATGAGGCTGGTTGTTCCCCGATAAACCATACAAAAATAGTACAGAAGAAGAAACCTATACTTACCTGGTAGGGAAGATACCATGATGAGAAAAAGAAACCTATCAGCCATAACCCTCATGAAGGTCCTCATGAGGAGCCTTACAGCAAGAGTCCTCAACAAAATTTTAGCACATCAAATCTAACAATATATATCTATTTCTACAGAATAATACAATACCACAAAGTAGGATTTATTCCAGATATGCAAGGCTGGCTTGACATTGGTGTCGAATCAATCAGTGTAATTCACCATATCAACAGGCTAAAGATGAAATATGATCATAGCAGTTAACTCAGAAAAAGCATTTGATAAAATCCAACATACATTCATGGTTTAAAAAAAAAAAAAACTCAGCAAAATAGGAACAGAAGTAACCTCCTTAAATTGGTAAAGACCATTTACAAAAACCTACAACTAATATCAAACTTAACAGTAAAGATTTGAAAACCTTTCCTCTTATGATTGGAAACATGCAAGCATGTCCACACTCACCACTCTTATTCAACATAGTGTTGGAAGTTCTAGCCAGTGCAATAAAACTGAGAAAAGAAATAAATAGCATACAGTTCTGAAAAGAAGAAATTAAACTCTCCCTATTTTCAGATGATATGATTTTATGTGTAGAAAATTCCCAAGACTCTACCAAAAAGCAAAACCTGAACTAATAAGTGAGTTAGGCAAAGTCACATATACAAGATCAATACACAAAAACCAATCGCGTTTCTCTATACTAACGATGAACACATGGAAACAGAAATTTAAAAACCAATACCATTTACAATTGCTCCAAAGAAATAATAAAACATATACAGGTTCTATGTGATGAAAATTACAAAATGCTCCTGAAAGCAAGCAAAGGAGGCCTAAATAAATGGAAGGACTTATCATCATGTTCATGGATGGAAAGACTCAACATAGTTAAGATGTTAATTTTTGTCTAATTGATCTATAAGTTTAATGCAATTCCTATCAATTCCAGCAAGGTTTTGTAGATACAGACAAGAGTATTCTAAAATTTACATAGGCACAGGACCTAGAATAGTAAAATCACGTGAAAAGGAAGAATAAAAGGAGGAATCAATTTACCCTATGTTAAGGCCTGTTATATAGTTATAGTAATCAAGACAGTGTGGTATTGATGGAGGAGTAAGCATATAGATCAGTGGAATAGAAGAAAAGAACACAGAAATATACCCACACAAATATGCCCAACTGATTTTTGACACACGTGCAAAAACAACTCAATGGAGGAAGAATACCCTTTTCAAAAAATGGTGCTGGAGCAATTGAACATCCATAAACAAAAAAAACAAACAAGCAAAATTTACCTTGACCTGAACCTCCCCACTTACACAAAATTTACCTCAAGTGGGTCAAAGACTTAAATATAAAGTGGACAACTTTGACACTCTTTAAAAAACATAGGAAAAAATCTTTAGAATCTAGGGCTAAACAGAGTTCTTAGGCTTGATAACAAAAGCACAATCCATAAAAGGGAAATTTGATACAATAGACCTCATTAACATCAGGGAAAAAAAAAAAAAAAAACCTTCTGCCATGTGAAAGACCCTGATAAAAGGATGAATAGATATGTGGCTTGCAAATATAACTTGGGAGATATTTGCAAGCCATATATCTGATAAAGAATGAGTATATAGAGAATATATAAATAATTCCAACTCAACAGCAAAAACAAACAATCCTATTAGAAAATGGTCAAAAAACATTAAGAGACATTTTACTGAAGAGGGTAGACAGATGGCAAGTAAGTACATGGAAAGATATTCAACATCCTTAGGTAGGGAAATGCAAATTAAAACCCCAATGAGATATTACTACACACCTATCAGAAAGGCTAGGATAAAAAAAAAAAAAGAATAAAAGAATAAAAGAACACCAAATGTTGGTAAGGACATGGAGAAACTGGGCTGATGGGCATGCAAAACGGTATAACCATTCTAGAAAACATTTGGTAGTTTCTTATAAAACCATACATGCAATTATTTTGTGTTCCAGCAATCACACTCTTGGGCATTTATCTCAGAGAAATGAAAACTTAGGTTCACACAAAAACCTGTGTGCAAATGTTCATAGCAGCTTTGATTCATTGTAGCCCCAGACTGGAAACCACCCAGATATCCTTCAGGAGGTGAAAGGTTAAACAAACTGATATATCCATACCACAGAATGAGTCTTTGAATCTTTGGGGAATTATCTTGAGTGGAAAAAAAAAAAAAAAAGGCCAATCCCCAAATAATATATACTGCATGATTTCATTCATATACTGTTCTTGAAATGACAAAATTATAGAAATGGAGGGTAGATTAGTGGTGGCCAGGGGTGAGGGGTGGGAACAGGGAGGGGTGAGAGGTTATAGAAGGGCAGCTGGAGGGATCCTTGTGGTGGTAGAAGCATTCTATAACTTGACTGTATCGTGCTATTGTTTTGCAAGATGTAATTGGAGAATGCTGGGTAAAGGATATGTGGTGTCTCTGTGTTATTCTGACAACTGCATGTGGATCTATAATTACCTTAAAATGAGAGTTGAATTAAAAATAATCTGAAGTTCATGAGGAAATATTTAAAAGAGACTTTATCAAATCAGTGTGAATCAAATTTAGGTTGTTTTAATTATCTTTTAAAAAGTACTGACTGTAGTTCAGTTTCTGATAGCAAGAGGTTTCAGTGTTCTTACCTTATAGGCCTTTTTAAAAGATTTTATTTATTTATTTATTGGAGAGAGAGAGAGCAGGGGGAAGAGCAGAGGGAGAGGGAAAAGCAAACTCCACGCTGAGCGCCGAGACCACACAGGGCTCGATCTCAGGACCCAGAGATCATGACCCGAGCAGAAACCAAGTGTCGGTTGCTTAACCAACTGAGCCACTCAGGTGCCCCTTATGGGCCTTTTTATTTGGAAAATATCTCAGAAGACAAAGCAGTTATTTTTCATTAAAACATTGAGACATTTTAAAAACCAAGGTGTGCTCCTTTGGCTATTTTGAACCAAAGTCCAAGTTTATCATCAAATTGATGTTAGACCAGTGTACATTTAGGACTCAGTGTCATGTGACAAAGACCAGTGAATTCATATAAAGCAAAATGCATCAGCATGTACATCAGCTCACCTAACTGCAAAGTCCTCAGGTGGAAAGACTGTATTCATCACACCTTAAACGTGATGTCAGGGGTCATCCCCCTCTCCCGGCTGCCTACCCTCTGTGTCTTCTGCAGACTCCGATGGATTCTGCTAGGGCCGGATGCCCATTCTGGATCCCTAACTGCATCTACAGTGTGTGGAGCAGCCCAGCCAGCAGCCTGGGTCAGGTGTCTGTAACTGTGGCCGGAAGGCAGGCCTGTGTTGGAAGAGCTGCTTGGTATTCCCGAAGCATGCATGCATGAAGGAAGGAATAGCTGAGCCACCTGGGGGAGGATTCTGGTTGAAAACCAAATTTTCTTTTTTGTTTGTTTCAATAGAAGATCCCCAAAACGTTAAAAACAAAAGCGGGAAGCTCATTACATTTTTTTTATTATGTTAATCACCATACATTACATCATTAGTTTTTGATGTAGTGTTCCATGACTCATTGTTTGTGTATAACACCCAGCTCATTACATTTAATATAACTAGAACACTCCGAATTAGATTGTGGGTGAAATGATCGGATTCTGGGGTTGGCCGTCCTCATGAGTTGAGGCCAGATCTCCTGAACGGCAGCTTTGGAAGCCATTTTCTCATGTTGTCTGTGAAATGGGGAATGGAGGATTGTAACCTTCTGTATAAACCTGTATAGAACTGGCAGAGTGCATAGTGACACTGGCCTTCGCCCTCTGCGCTCAATAATTCTGACTGTGGTATGCCCGATCCTTTGGGAGGCTTCACCCTTCACTCAGAATTATCCATGTGTATCCTGACGAGTTCTCATGACAGCCAAATAACGGAGATCCTTTCCTACCCAGCCCTTTTCATCTCGTGACGGTTTCCCTGGTGGCCGCCGTAATGTTACTTCCAGTTAATGAAAGGGCTTCTGGAAAGTGACAATGGGGATTATTATGTCATGTACCTTTAGTTCAGTGATCTCAAACTCTGGTTTTATAATATTCTGGTGACCTCCCGAAAAATCAGAGTTAGATAATTTTAAGTAAAACAGTATTTGATAAAATTCATTTAAAAAACTTGAAAACAGGATTGGGGGCATCTCAGTGAGTCGTGAACTAGAAGAAAAGGTTAGGGTAAAAATGCTGGCCTCAGTCACACTAAATTGTCCTGGTTCAAAGATTTCCTGTGATTTTGCTTGAAATAGCCTATGACACATCATTCCTGAACAAGTGATCTCCAGGTTCTAAGTTTTTGTTTTTGTCTTTTCAAGGTATTTACTGTATGGAGAGAATTTTACTTTGTTGCTTTATGTACCAGATAACTGACATTATTATTTTTCTTTAAGGAGAAAGGAACCATAACAAATTGGGTGAGCCTGGAGCTCAAATATAGATTCAAATGAGTAAACTCGCATCCTAATCTACTTCAGACCTTCTGAACCATTCATCAGACCTAAAAATGAACCTCCTGTGGTCTCTCTGAGGGGAGGGAGGAAGGAGAGTGATACGGTTGTTCTCTGGTTTTATAATCGATGTTCTGAAGTCCACTGAATTTCATGGCTCTGTTTAAGATTCTTGTCCTAATATTGGTTGCAAAATCAACCAATCTTAGAAACCCATGTAACTCTCATCTTCCTTGGCAGTTTTGATCTTTTCCTGTGGGATCAAGAGACATCGAACCTCTGTGAATTGACAGAAGTACACATCAAGAGTTTCTGTGTTTTCCACAGTACTGTTTTTTTCTAGCCTGAGTTCTGTCAAGAGGCACCCTAGATTCTAAAACTTGCCACCCATGGTGTTATGGGCATCCAGTGTACATGCCAATGATATGGAAGTAAGAGGTATGTTACGAACTGTAAGCAAAAAGCAGCCCACTGCACATCACTGAGTGCTGGCTGCCCACACACTGAGAGAACAAACACCAACCCACTTTTATTCAACTCAAAACTAATAAAAGGTAGTAAGAATTGCATTGCTTTTAAAATGTCATGAGTACTTTAAAAATAACTCACATAGACTTATTTCACTTAGCATAATCTCCTCCAGTCCCATCCATGTTGATGTAAAAGTTGGGTATTCATCCTTTCTGATGGCTGAGTAATATTCCATTGTATATATGGACCACATCTTCTTTATCCATTCATCTGTTGAAGGGCATCTCATCTCTTTCCACAGTTTGGCTATTGCGGACATTGCTGCTATGAACATTGGGGTGCATATGGCCCTTCTTTTCACTACATCTGTGTCTTTGGGGTAAATACCGAGTAGTGCAATTGCTGGGTCATAGAATAGCTCTATTTTTTTTTTTTTTTAAGATTTTATTTATTTATTTGAGACAGAGAGAATGAGAGAGAGAGAGCACATGAGGGGGGAGGGTCAGAGGGAGAAGCAGGCTCCCCGCCGAGCAGGGAGCCCGATGCGGGACTCGATCCAGGGACTCCAGGATCATGACCTGAGCCGAAGGCAGTCGCTTAACCAACTGAGCCACCCAGGCGCCCATAGAATAGCTCTATTTTTAATTTTTTGAGGCACCTCCACACTGTTTTCCAAAGTGGCTGTACCAACTTGCATTCCCACCAACAGTGTAAGAGGGTTCGGTTCCCCTTTCTCCACAACGTCTCCAACATTTGTTGTTTCTTGCCTTGTCAATTTTTGCCATTCTAACTGGTGTAAGGTGGTATCTCAGTGTGGTTCTGATTTGAATTTCCCTGATGGCTAATGATGATGAACATTTTTCATCTGTCTGTTAGCCATTTGTATGTCTTCTTCAGTGTCTGTTCATGTCTTCTGCCCATTTTTTGACTTATTTGTTTTTTGGGTATTGAGTTTGAGAAGTACTTTATAGATCTTGGATACCAGCCCTTTATCTGTAGTGTCATTTGCAAATATCTTCTTCCATTCTGTGGGTTGCCTCTTTGTTTTGTTGACTGTTTCCTTTGCTGTGCAGAAGCTTTTTATCTTGATGAAGTCCCAAAAGTTCATTTTTGCTTTTGTTTCACTAGCCTTTCGAGATTATGCTAAGTGAAATAAGTCAAGCAGAGAAAGTCAATTATCATATGATTTCACTTATTTGTGGAACATAAGGAATAGCATGGAGGACACGAGGAGAAGGAAGGGAAAAATGAAGGGGGGGAAATCGGAGGGAGAGATGAACTATGAGAGACTATGGAGTCTGAGAAACAATCTGAGAGTTTTAGAGGGGAGGGGGATGGGGGAATGGGTTAGCCGGGTGATGGGTATTAAGGAGCGCACGTACTGCATAGAGCACTGGGTGTTATACAAAAGCAATGAATTGTGAATCACTACATCAAAAACTAATGATGTATTGTATGGTGACTAACATAACATAATAAAGTAAAATTAAAAAAAAAACTCACATAGAGAAAAATTTGGAACCACTTAAATGTAAATAAATTCTTCTAGATCCAATATAACTTCACACCATGCAACATTAAACAAGAATAAGGTATGTTTATGTATCTTACCATGAAAGAGTAACAGGGGTGTGTAATTAGATTAATTATAGACATGATGTTCTACAGCAGATTTCTAGAACTTATTCACTTGCATAACTGAGTCTTTATACCCATACCCATTGAATAGCAAATGTCTACACTGAGCCCTTTTTGCAATCAGAAATAAAATATTTTTAATAGTTTCTTATTCTTGAAATTAATGCAGATGTTTTACCAAAAAAAAAAAAAAAGTATTTCTGTAGGTCTATGAATACTAACCCAATTGTTTTCCTAAAGTTGTGAGAATGTCCCTTCTGCTAATTTCCAGATAGGTTTTTCTGAAAAAAAAAAAAAAAAAAAAAAAAAAATCAGAAAATGGACTGATTTCTGCTTATCAAGGGAAGAGATACAGCCATATTTTAAATCCATATCACCTTGTGGGTTTACATGAGTTAGAATACTGTTACTAATTTTCCAAATTCCTTGTGTAGTAGCTCTGTAGAGTTAAAGTTATCAAAATGATGATCTAGGGACTGTTTGTAGAGGAAATGTGTCCTAGAAATAATGCTCAAAAATGCTTATTATTTCCCCCTTTGTATTTTATTATATATTTATGTTATTTGATAAAATTCACTTGTTTGAAAATAGCCAAACTACTACTACATAGTTTGGGTTAAAACCATTAATATATATAGTACAAAAATTTTTTTTAATTTAATTTATTATATTAGTCACCATACAATACATCATTAGTTTTTGATGTAGTGATCCACGATTCATTGTTTTTGTATAACACCCAGTGCTCCATGCAGTACATGCCCTCCTTAATACCCACCACTGGGCTAGCTCTTCCCCCCAACCCAACCCCTCCAAAACCCTCAGTCTGTTTCTCAGAGTCCACAGTCTCTCATAGTTCATCTCTCCCTCCGATTTCCCCCCCTTCATTTTTCCCTTCCTTCTCCTCGTGTCCTCCATGCTATTCCTTATGTTCCACAAATAAGTGAAACCATATGATAATTGACTTTCTCTGCTTGACTTATTTCACTTAGCATAATCTCCTCCAGTCCCACCCATGTTGTTGTAAGAGTTGGGTATTCATCCTTTCTGATGGCTGAGTAATAGTCCATTGTATATATGGATCTACTGACAAAGTGCTGATTTCCAAAAATTTTTTTTGTTAATCTCCACTGCAGTATAGTGTGCTGATGGTGAGTTTCTTGTATGAGTCTAGATCAGGGGGCAGCAAACGTTTTTTGTTAAGGGCCAGATAGTAAATATTTTAGGCTTTGTGGGCCATGCAGGCTCTGCTGTAACTACTCAACTTTGACATTGTGTCACAAAAGTAGCCATAGGCAATACATAAATAAGGTGGGCAAGGCTGTGTTCCAACAAAACTTTACTTACAAAAATTGGCTCAGGTTCATATGGCTCATAGGCTATAGTTTGCTGATCACTGGTCTAGATTGTGGACAAGACTAGAAGGACAAGTTTGTTATTAAGTAAAGAACATACATTACAGTCAGGTTAAAATTTTTCTGAAACGGCCACACAGAAATTGGTATTTGAGAGCTAGAGTAGATCCTGCCATATTCCTTCACTCTTCTCATTTAACTTTTATGGTAAATGAGGGTTTGGGCAGATCCAAACATTAGACTGATTTTTTTACTTCGAATAGATTAGCCAGTTCACTGATTTCTGCTTTCCCAGTTCTATGTGAGCTGAGAACTACTTAAGGGCAAAAAGATGTGGCTGTATGTTGTAAATAGTGGTGGATATGAAAAAAATAGTACCATCAATAATACAGTATTTTACAACTCAGAAAATACTTCTCATTTGATTCTCATGGTTATTTCCACTGTTATTCCCAACTTGCACATCTGGAGTCCTGGGCCCAGATGCATACGGTCAGCTGAGTGGGCAGAAGAATGAGAGATGGAGATGCAGAGAGAGCATGAATGACTTATGCAGGTCCATACAATCGGTGCATGCAGAATCCCATCACTAGTACCCATCTTATGTTCCAGATACTATCCTTCCACTCCCCTCACTATCTAAGCGGGTAGGGTCACTTCCTCACACGGCTCAACACTACTTCATTCTACTATAGTCTTGCCATGGAGAGAAAGGCTAATTCAGATATAGGTTTGAAAAGAATGCCATTGACTACAATGTGTTGGGGGTGTCTATGTGATGAGATACTCTTACTCAGCTGCAGTGTCCTCCCTAATAGAAAGGGCTGAACCACATGTCTGTGAACAATAATCCAGACATTTGTCCACCATTTTTCTCTCCCCATAAGTCCTTTGAGTTCTTTATCTTGAACTTCTCTGTGGCTGCACATGGCAGGTCTTCTGCAAAGCTGTGTGTGTGTGTGTGTGTGTGTGTGTTTCTGGTCCTCTTGGTTCTACCACTCGGCTAAGGAGGTGACTGTTGAAGCAAAATGCTGTCCTGTGGTTGCTTGGTGGTGGTGAGCTGGTGGTTGGGCTCCTGCCATTTTCCCCAATGCCTAGCCAGGAAACACTATGGAGACTACCTTTTATTTACTCTGTCCTCTAGTGCCCATGCCTTGATTTGCCCTGTGACAGCTGTTCAGGACCCAGTAGCCTTGCCCGTGTTTCATCTCAGCATCCAATCAAACACACAGATGGCCGCCCTCTTCCCAAGGCTTCCTCTCTAGTGCCTTGTCTTGATGTCTCAAGTTCTGTGGGGCTTTGGGGTGACACAGACAAACAAGGATCAAACCCTGAGACCACAGGGGGTAGTTTCCCAGATACACTCAGATTCTTATCATAAATGTTCACACCTCATTCACCCAGAGAACACAGATCCATTCACTACTTAGACTCCAGTGGGGAGCAAAGCTACGTACCCTATGTGGGGCCCCTTCAACTCTGCGAGACTGTTGACTCTTACTTGACACACAGTTTTAACCAATTTGAGTATTAGCCAACACTGAAGGGAAAGCAATTGGGTGGGGAGGGCAGGGCAAGCAGAACTATCTGGAGACACTTTACTCTCTCAGCATTGTCCATCCTAGGCATGGTTCCCACTTTTATCCAGATGCCCAAAACGTAAACCTGCAAGTCCTGCTATGTCCCTTCCTGTCTCCAAACCCCACTGATTCTTCCTCTTCAAGTCTCCAGGCTCTCTCACACCTCTGCTCCAGATGCCTCTCTCCTGGTCCCATGCCCCATCATCACCATCTTCCCCTGCATCCCAGCAGAGGCCTCCAGACAGAGTTTCCTGCCTAAGGTCCTGCTCCACAGCACATCTGCTTCTGCACTGAAGGCAGGGGGCCTGGTGAAGCTTATAGCGCTGCTCTGTGCCTTCCCTGCTTACCTTCTTTCATTGCTTCCCTGTTGCTCGTGGCATAAGGGTAAACTCCCTATTAATAACTAGGAGGCATATGTCCCCCTAGTTAGTATTAAGGGCCAGATAGTAAATATCTGCCCCACTGGGGCCATCCCCATATATGCCTACTGTCAGGGTCTAATTGGTAAGAAGTATCCCAACTTGGATGATTGAATTATTAGGTTTATCTATCTGTTTATCTATGTGTTCTCATCTCTTGCTGTTATGGCGTTTTCCCCCAACCCCTATTCTCTGTTATCTCTCTCTCTCCCTCCCTCCCTCCTTCCTTCTTTCTTTCCTGATCCAGCCATGTTGAAATTCCTCTATTCTTGACGCCATCATGCACCCTCTTAGAACCAGGCCTTTACATAGGTTGTTTCTCCTGTCTGGGACATACTGCTTCTCTCCTTTCCTGCGGCCCCTTTGCCCAGTGAACTGGTTTTCATCCTCTGATCCCAGATAAAATACCATTGCCTTTAGAACACCTTCCTTCCCCCACCCACAAGAGGGCTCAGTGCCCCTGCGGTTTCTCCACAAGGCTGTGTGGTGACCTGCCTTCTCTCTGCCCTCTCCACTGGCAGGGCCTCCTGGATGTCATACTCTCCCTGTTCCCAGCTCATCCAGGCAGGAACAGGCCAGCCCTAAAAGGGCACTGAAGGAAAGAAGGAGCAAACCAGATCAAGTCGGTCTCTGGGTCAAAACCCTCTCATGGTCTCCTCCTATAACTAGAATGAGAGAACACAGGCCTTGGGGGATCCCGCCCTGCTGGTCTGCACTCCCCCTGCCCTCTGGACACACAGGGTCCCCTGTCCCCTTCTTTGCCTGAACTCCACCTAGGGCTCCTTCCCACCAGCTCTGCCTCCTGGAAGAAGGAGGCATGCACCTTCATTTCTGTTAGATCTCAGCCCAGAGGTCACTTTCCCTGACCCCCTCCTCCATACTCCTCTGCTCCAACTCTTGCAGCTCTTGTGACTGATATTTCTTTCTTTTTTATTTACTTGTTCACTTATTTGCCTGTCTCTTACCTGCCTTTACCACAACCTCAAAGTCTACTCTGTAGCCTCTCACACTCTGCATTTTATCTAAGAGTCCCATCTCTTAGAAGAATCTCAGGCCCAAGAAAGTTGCTTGGATGTTACAAAGTATGGGGGAATGAAGGGATTTCTCATCTGCTATCATTTAAAATGGAGCCTCAAGGGGTGCCTGGATGGCACAGTGAGTTAAGTGTCTGACTCTTGGCTTTGGCTCAGGTTATGATCTTGGGGTCCTGGGATTGAGCCCCACATTGGGCTCCACACTTAGCATGGAGTCTGCTTGGGACTTTCTCTCCCTCTGCCCCTGCCCCACTTCTCAAATAAATAAATAAATCCTTAAAAATAAAATGAAATAAAATAGAGCCTCAAGTCTTCAGTAAAAGGAAAAGCTAGAAGTAGGCAAACTGACACTTGAAAATGGGAGCTGACAGCCTGATATTTGTGGGTGGAGTGAGGGGGGGACCAAAAACCATTCAGGTACATAGGCAGACACTTGGGGCATCAGGAATTTGGGGAAAAGTGATAACAATGTATGTATATCCAATAGCGTTACTGTGTGGCCTGGCGATTTGTCACTGGGATGAGTTTAAATTACCCTCAGTAGTCTCTATTTTGGAGAGAGGAGGTAATTTTAATGAGTGGTGGTTAAGAACTAGGTGAATGTGGCTGTCGGTCCTGGCCACGGGACCAGCTGTGGGGCAGGTTGTCACCTCTGAAAGCTACCCTTTCCTAGCCACAGAATCAGTGGTGCCTTTCCTTCCTACACCTGTCACCCCAAATGGTTGACATATAGGAAGAGTGTGTGAAGGATAAACTGCACTTTCCAGAATAAACCACTTTCCGGAGCATCTCTCCTAGAGGAACCAGCCTTCTGCATCAGGTTCTCACATGCATAAATGACCTCCAAGCCACCCACTCTTTGACATTTCTAATGGCAGCATCCCCTAAGCTAGAGTGTGCCGTCCGTGATTTCACAAATATTTAGTTAACCATGATGGGAATTTTGCCTTAGAATGTGACACAGAAATAGGCCGACTTTGGATGCTCACAAGTTTTGACCATTAGTAAATACAACAATCTTTGAGTAAAATGTGACTAAATGTCTAGCCCACACTGTAGACCACTCCAGAGATGTGTTTGAATAATACTATGGGTGACTGTGGTCAAGAGGCTAGGGTTTTGGCCGGCATCAAATGTCCGAGAAACTCCTGTCTTACACACAAATCCATGTGATTTTTTATGACAGGTGGATAGGAAGATATAAAAGAAAGTGCAACAGGCAAGAGGTCCCACTGTGCATTTTAACATCCTGCCCTATCGAGTAGCTCGCTGGTGCAGCCAGCTTGGCTCCACTCTTGAGAACTGGCTAGAACATCGCAAGTGTGATCAAGATAATGGGAGCGCAATCATGCCTCCCTCATGCTTGGGTTATGACTCCTTACTTTCTAAAACCTCATCTTATTTCTTCTTTCATTTGGTCATCACTGACTCTGTGGGAGAGGAAATCACACCCTGAAATCTCATTTATTTTTTTTTTTTATTGGATGAAATGAATCCTGGGAGCCTTGCTCAGAATAAAAAGCTATTAGGAGAAACCGTCTGATATTGCTATTTTTATGGATCAAAACATGGTTGAATGTTAGCCATTTCCTGGGAGTGCAGCCTGATAGTTCAGTGTTTCTCTGCCAGTCCTTGTTAATTGGAGGTGACCTCAGATGTGATCCATTAGCCCATGTGCTCCCAACTTGGTTGTATTGCAGATTCAATTAATATCACTATTAATTGTATTAATTAACTGCAGGAATCTACAAGGACATAAAGTAATTCATTAATAATTTGAAAAACCAACATGGTGGGCAAAACAATGGGCTTTCATGGGAAGATTGCCCCATCGGTGTGGGAAAGCAGCTCTGTGGTCTGCCCTCGCTCTTCAGCAATTTCTGGAGGAGCAAACCTGTTGCTTTTGCCAAACCTGGTTAAAATGAGCTATGAGGCATCACTGAGGGTTTTGACGCCACGTGACTGGACCCCATGCTTGTTCCTTAGGTCTGGGTCTGGATGCAGTGTGAGCATTAACTGGCCCGCCCGCCGCATGGGCAGAGCCTGGGGAGGACCATCTCAATGCCAGGCCCAGACCCTCTGCTCTGCCCACCGAGGGCCCTGGAGGTGTTGGCCAGTGGGCATGGGCGCTGCGTAGCCCCAGGCTTTGCAGTTTTTAGTCGGTCCAAACAGTTGAGGATCAGCTGGATCTGAATGCATTTCCCGGGCAGAAGCTGCTGTCTTTTCACCTGAACCCTGCCAGCTCTGCATTTTCACCTGAACCCTGCAAGCTCTGCATTTTCAAGCCTTTGTGGAATGCAGCCTGTCACCTCCCGGGAGAGGACAAATAAGGGAAGGAACCTCCCGCTGCCTTGCTCCGTCCCACCTGAGCCCACTGAGCTTCCCTCCTTGGGTCCTGTCACTACTCCAGGAGCTGTCTCTTGTCTGTGAAACACACTCACTGCACAAAGCAGAAGGCATTTCCACTTGGGTCACTGCCTCTTCCATATCTTTACAGAGAGAAGATGTTCTTCTATTGGTAATACTTACAAGGTTTGCCTTAAGTCTAGCAGCTTTCTTGGATATTTGCTGCGAGCTCTTACTGGATTGTGCTGGATTGACCTCATTTAGCAGCTAGCTGGGTCTTCCAGGGGAGCATCCAGCACAGGTCAGCAGGCCCTGGTGGGAGCTGGTTTTTCATGATCATTCCACTGGGGGGTCAGAAGCCACGTGCCCGGCTTTTCCTCAAGGACAGGTTTGTGAAAGTGCAGACTGCCAGGCAACTGAGATAATGGAGTGTGCTGGGAGGCACCGGGAGAGGGGGAGGGGGCATCTCATAAATGGAACCTCCTGCCTCATTTGTTTCCAGCTTTCTTTGCTCACCAGCTCTTGGAGCCTCCCCCGCGACGGCTTCACTGTGTGTCCATCTAATGAGCCGTGCTTGGAAGCTGCAGGTCTTAGAAGGAGCAGCTCACCAAGTGCAGCCCAGACCCGGCATCTGGAGTCTTCCCTGTCGTTATAGTCTCAGATGCTGCACTTGATCTTCCTACTCCTACGTTTTCCTACTTCTGATGCATTGTCACTGATAATCAAATGGATGTCTGGCTATTTTGGTGACTTCCGAGTCATGTGCCCAAAGTCTGGCACTTGGAATTGTGTTAGCTAACCAACTCCACACATTCCACACACTGACCACATTTGCATCGTAGACACATCATGCTGCATGAGATTGGTTACAACTGGCTAAAAGCATTTTGACTTAAAATATTTTCTAAATTCCCATTCTGGTCTTGGAGGTAGTGGATGATCAGAGCTTGGCAGCTGGGCCTAAGAGTCTCATGCATAGATTTCTGAGTCACCCCAAATCTTATAGATCAGAACCTTTCAGCCTGGAGCCCCAGGATGTTTTTAAAACAAGCATCCAGGGGTGCCTGGGTGGTTCAGTCAGTTAAGCATCTGCCTTTGGCTCAGGTTATGATCTCGGGGTCTTGGGATTGAGCCCTGAGTTGGGCTCCCTGCTCAGCGGGGAGTCTGCTTCTCCCTCTCCCTTTGTCCTTCCCCCAACTCGTGCTCTGTCTCTCTCAAATTAATCATAATAAATAAAAATCTTAAAAAAACCCCAAGTTTCCAGGGAATTCTGGTATAGTCAGTCCACAAACCTACCATTAGATATCGGTGGAATCTAGTATGACCCCAAATCTCTTGCTCCAGTCACTCTACAGAAACTAGCAATTCTGCTTGGATTTGTTTGAATATAGGAGTTTCATGAGCACACACACACACCTTCTGATCTCTCGTTGGCCATTGCCGATCCAAGTTTTGGAGGCTCATTTAAACGTATGACTCATTTTGGAGTTAAAATATTAAATATTTTCATGGTTATGAGTTGCTTTCTAAATCTCTCCCTTTTAACTGATGTTCAACATCAGTTAATTTTAATGGTCAGCACATCAAACTTACAGTCATGAAAGACTCTATGAGCAGTTCTCAGTTAAGGAAAAAATGCTGTATTCTTATTTTAGCCTTTCAGGACATTGGGAAATAAACCCAGGCATTGGTGAACATGGGTGGCCTTTATATAGGACAGAAGATCCCATGAATGGATACAGTCTTCTAACACAATGTCAGGTTTCTGTCCCTCTGTCTGCCCCAAGCCACAGCTGTCATCAGGACTGGCTACATAATTTGCAGCCCTGGTAAAAAGAAAATGTAGGGCCCCTTGTTCAACATTAAAAATTTCAAGACAGTGACAACAGAGCATTAAACCAAGAACCGGGCTCCTCTACAGATGGGTTCCTCTGTTAAGACCAACCCTGGGATTGATCTCAAATGTATTAGCTCTGAAAATCAATATTTCCTTTTTTCTACCTGTTCATAAGATGCCTTCGAAAGAGCATTTATGTAAAAAATGTCTTGAGTTATTATAGAGATTTCGGAGGTAGACTGAGTCTTAGGGTTGTGTCTGTTATTGTTCTAGACAGTATGACACTTGGGTCCACTTGCAGTCGTATGAAAGTTCATCTGGCCACTAGAGGAGGCAACTCTTCTACCCGTACCCTGGAAGGGACCCGGATTGGGACCCTTTATAAAACACCAGCCCTATAATCTGGGATATGAAGCAGCGCAGTGTATGGGGTTGTTTACACATTGCTGTTGTCTGAAGTTGAAGGTGTTTGTGGGTGGTCCCCCTCTGTTCCCTGTCATTATCAACAAACGTGTGTAAGGAAGAAATAACCGGAGATGCAGGCAGGCTTCAGGCAGCTCTGCCTTAATTGGCGAGTTTCGGCTCCGTTTGCAGCACAGGCAGAATGAATTAGGGAGCTGGCCATGCCGCCCCCCAGGCCCTCAGAGCTCCCGCGGGTGTCTCCTCCCCCGAGGAAGAGGCGCTGTCCCTGCTCCCTCCAAAACAAGGCTCCAGGGCTGCTGGTTTCCTGACTGTGTTCAGTTCGTTTATTTTCTGAGAATTCCTCCTACCTGCCAGACTCTCTCCACCCCCCTGTCCAATCTCTTCCTTCCTCCATGTTATCACTGGAGGCCTTCCTGGTTCCCTCCCAGGCAGGCGCCATCTTTCCTTCACCCTCCCCATGGCTCCAGACCCAGGGTCAGACACCCGGCGGGCACTTGGTAGCATGTCCATCGTTCCGTGGAGCAAGCTGGTGTCACTGGCCACTTGGAAGGTGGCTTTGAGGCCAAGATTCCAAAATATGGAATTGTTCCACAAATACAGACAGGCTGAGAAGAGAGTGAGGCTTTGTCTGTATAATGATGCCTTCACATTATTTGTTAATTTTTTTATCATTGATTAGTATGCAAAATAATCAAGAGCATGGATAAGCAAAAGAGAAAAATTTCAAAGTTGCACTGTAGTCCTATTATCAAAAAAACAAAACCAAACCAAACTTGTAATATTTTTGTGTTTATACTGAAGGTCATCATATCAGGTATATGTGCTTAAAATAAAAAGGTAGATTGTAAGTTCTTTAAGTGTCTTTTAAAATTAACAGTAAGTTGTGATAACCCTTCAGACCCTGAAATAGCCTTCCACAATATTTTAGATGGCTACATAGCATTCCAGCCTCCTCATTGTTGAAAAATATAGCTTGCTTTCCTTTTTTTTTTTTGCAATTTTAAACAATGCCATGATACAGATATATGTATTTAAATCTATAAACATTGGAGTATTTGCTTAATTAATTCCTTAGAATAAATTTATAGAATTGAAATTGGGTCAAATAATATTTAACTTTCACGTACATGTAAGGCTTTTTTTTTTT
>NW_023270855.1:36732853-36762439 GCF_011800145.1 Mirounga leonina | reverse complement strand
TTGCTTCGGCTGAGGTCAAAGAGGTTGCTGCCTGTGTTCTCCTTTAGGATTTTAATGGACTCCTGTCTCACATTGAGGTCTTTCAACCATTTTGAGTCTATTTTTGTGTGTGGTGTAAGGAAATGGTCCAGTTTCATTCTTCTGCATGTGGCTATCCAATTTTCCCAACACCGTTTGTTGAAGAGACTGTCTTTGTTCCATTGGACAATCTTTCCTGCTTTGTCAAAGATGAGTTGACCATAGAGTTGAGGGTCCATTTCTGGGCTCTCTATTCTGTTCCATTGATCTATGTGTCTGTTTGTGCCAGTACCATGCTGTCTTGATGATGACAGCTTTGTAATAGAGCTGGAAGTCCGGAATTGTGATGCCGCCGGTTTTGCTTTTCTTTTTCAACATTCCTCTGGCTATGCGGGGTCTTTTCTGGTTCCATACAAATTTTAGGATTATTTGTTCCATTTCTTTGAAAAAAGTGGATGGTATTTTGATGGGGATTGCATTGACTGTGTAGATTGCTCTAGGTAGCATTGACATCTTCACAATATTTGTTCTTCCAATCCATGAACATGGAACGTTTTTCCATTTCTTTGTGTCTTCCTCAATTTCTTTCATGAGTATTTTATAGTTTTCTGAGTACAGATCGTTTGTCTCTTTGGTTAGATTTATTCCTAGGTATCTTATGGTTTTGGGTGCAATTGTAAATGGGATGGACTCCTTAATTGCTCTTTCTTCTGTCTTGTTGTTGGTGTATAGGAATGTCACTGATTTCTGTGCATTGATTTTATATCCTGCCACTTTACTGAATTCCTGTATGAGTTCTAGCAATTTTGGGGCAGAGTCTTTGGAGTTTTCCACATAAAGTATCATATCATCTGCAAAGAGTGAGAGTTTGACTTCTTCTTTGCCAATTTGGATGCCTTTGATTTCTTTTTGTTGTCTGATTGCTGTGGCTAGGACTTCCAATACTATGTTGAATAGCAGTGGTGATAGTGGACATCCTTGCCGCGTTCCTGACCTTAGGGGGAAAGCTCTCAGTTTTTCCCCATTGAGAATGATATTCGCTGTAGGTTTTTCATAGATGGCTTTTATGATATTGAGGTATGTACCCTCTATCCCTATACTCTGAAGAGTTTTGATTAAGAAAGGATGCTGTACTTTGTCAAAAGCTTTTTCTGTATCTATTGAGAGAATCATATGATTCTTGTTCTTTCTTTTGTTAATGTATTGTATCACACTGATTGATTTGCGGATGTTGAACCAACCTTGCAGCCCAGGGATAAATCCCACTTGGTCATGGTGAATAATCCTTTTAATGTACTGTTGGATCCTATTGGCTAGTATTTTGGTGAGAATTTTTGCATCCATGTTCATCAGGGATATTGGTCTGTAATTCTCCTTTTTGATGGGGTCTTTGTCTGGTTTTGGGATCAAGGTAATTGTGGCCTCATAAAATGAGTTTGGAAGTTTTCCTTCCATTCCTATTTTTTGGAACAGTTTCAGAAGAATAGGTATTAATTCTTCTTGAAATGTTTGGTAGAATTCCCTTGGGAAGCCATCTCGCCCAGGGCTTTTGTTTTTTGGGAGATTTTTGATGACTGCTCCAATTTCCTTAGTGGTTATAGGTCTGTTCAGGTTTTCTATTTCTTCCTGGTTCAGTTTTGGTAGTTGATACATCTCTAGGAATGCCTCCATTTCTTCCAGGTTATCTAATTTGCTGGCATAGAGTTGCTCATAATACGTTCTCATAATTGTATTTCTTGGTGTTGGTTGTGATCTCTCCTCTTTCATTCATGATTTTGTTGATTTGGGTCATTTCTCTTCTCTTTTTGATAAGTCTGGCCAGGGGTTTATCAATCTTGTTAATTCTTTCAAAGAACCAGCTCCTAGTTTCGTTGATCTGTTCTACTGTTCTTTTAGTTTCTATTTCATTGATTTCTGCTCTGATCTTTATGATTTCTCTTCTCCTGCTGGGTTTAGGCTTTATTTGCTGTTCTTTCTCCAGCTCCTTTAGGTGTAGGGTTAGGTTGTGTACTTGAGACCTTTCTTGTTTCTTGAGAAAGGCTTGTATTGCTATATACTTTCCTCTTAGGACTGCCTTTGCTGCATCCCAAAGATTTTGAATAGTTGTGTTTTCATTTTCATGGGTTTCCATGTATTTTTTTAATTCTTCTTTAATTTCCTGGTTGACCCATTCATTCTTCAGTAGGATGCTCTTTAGCCTCCATGTATTTGAGTTCCCTCCAACTTTCCTCTTGTGATTGAGTTCTAGTTTCAAAGCATTGTGGTCTGAAAATAGGCAGGGAATGATCCCAATCTTTTGGTACCGGTTGAGACCTGATTTATGACCTAGGATGTGATCTATTCTGGAGAATGTTCCATGGGCACTAGAGAAGAATGTGTATTCCTTTGCTTTGGGGTGGAATGTTCTGAATATGTCTGTGAAGTCCATTTGGTCCAGTGTGTCATTTAAAGTCTTTATTTCCTTGTTCATCTTTTGCTTAGACGATCTGTCCATTTCAGTGAGGGGGGTGTTAAAGTCCCCCACTATTATTGTATTGTTGTCGATGTGTTTCCTTGCTTTTGTTATTAATTGCCTTATATAATTGGCTGCTCCCATGTTAGGGGCATAGATATTTACAATTGTTAGATCTTCTTGTTGGATAGACCCTTTAAGTAGGATATAATGTCCTTCCTCATCTCTTATTACAGTCTTTGGTTTAAAATCTAATTTGTCTGATATAAGGATTGCCGCCCCAGCTTTCTTTTGGTGTCCATTAGCATGGTAAATGGTTTTCCACCCCCTCACTTTCAATCTGGGGGTGTCTTTGGGTCTAAAATGAGCCTCTTACAGACAGCATATCGATGGGTCTTATTTTTTAATCCAGTCTGATAGCCTGTGTCTTTTGATTGGGGCATTTAGCCCATTTACATTCAGGGTAACTATTGAAAGATAGGAATTTAGTGCCATTGTATTGCCTGTAAGGTGACTGACTGTATATTGTCTGTGTTCCTTTCTGGTCTATGTTGCTTTTAGGGTCTCTCTTTGCTTAGAGGACCCCTTTCAAGATTTCCTGTAGGGCTGGTTTTGTGTTTGCAAATTCCTTTAGTTTTTGTTTGTCCTGGAAGCTTTTTATCTCTCCTTCAATTTTCAATGACAGCCTAGCTGGATAGAGTATTCTTGGCTGCATATTTTTCTCATTTAGTGCTCTGAATATATCCTGCCAGTCCTTTCTGGCCTGCCAGGTCTCTGTGGATAGGTCTGTTGCCAATCTAATGTTTCTACCCTTGTAGGTTACATATCTCTTCTCCCGAGCTGCTTTCAGGATTTTCTCTTTGTCTATGAGACTCGTAAGTTTTACTATTAGATGTCGGGGTGTTGACCTATTTTTATTGATTTTGAGAGGGGTTCTCTGTGCTTCCTGGATTTTCATGCCTGTTTCCTTCCCCAAATTAGGGGAGTTCTCTGTTATAATTTGCTCCAATATACCTTCTGCCCCTCTCTCTCTTTCTTCTTCTTCTGGGATCCCAATTATTCTAATGTTGTTTCATCTTATGGTATCGCTAATCTCTCCAATTCTGCCCTCGTGATCCAGTAGTTGTTTATCTCTTTTTCTCAGCTTCTTTATTTTCCATCATTTCATCTTCTATATTACTGATTCTCTCTTCTGCCTCATTTATTCTAGCAGTTAGCGCCCCCATTTTTGATTGCACCTCATTAATAGCCTTTTTGATTTCTACTTGGTTGGATTTTAGTTCTTTTACTTCTCCAGAAAGGGTTTCTCTAATAACTTCCATATTTTTTTCAAGCCCAGCTAGTATCTTTAAAGTGATGATTCTGAACTCTAGATCTGACATTGTACTAATGTCCGTATGAGTAGGTCCCTGGCAGTCGGTACTACCTCTTGTTCTTTTTGTTGAGGTGATTTTTTCCGTCTTGTCATTTTGTGCAGAGGAGAATAGATTAATGAGAGAACAAAATGCTAGCAGAGTAACCACGTCCCCAGAAAATATACTCTAAACAAATCAGAAAAGACCTGAAGCAGTGGGAAAAGAAAGGGAAAGAGAGAAAAAAGAGAAAGAAAAAAAAGAAAAAGATAAAGATAAAAACAAAAACAAACAAAACAAAAGAACAACAACAACAACAAAAAACCAGAATGTGATCAAATATGATCAGGCTGGTGCATAGATCAGTGCCACACACTAGATTTGGGGTGTATTTTGGTGTTTTAGAAGAAAGTGCCTCCCAAAATTTTAAAGAAAGAAAAACTTATATATGTACAAAAATAAGGGTTGATATGATGAAGGGATGCAATCTGACTGTAAAGATGGAAATTATAAAAAATTTTATAAAAGGAATTGATAAGAAGTTGTTGGAAAAAAGAAAGAAGAGGATTTAAAAAAAGAAAAAAGAAAAAAAAAGGGAGAGGATGTGATCAGGCAGGGGAATAGAACACACCATATACTAGAGATTTAGGGTATATTTTAATCTGTTAGAAGAAACTATCTCAAAATTTTAAAGAGAGAACAACTTATATATATATGCCAAAAATACGGGTAACTACTATGAAGGGATAGAATATGACTCTAAAAATGAAAAATAAAAATGTTTTTTTTTTTAAAAAAGGGATGGATAAGATGTTGGTTGAAAAAGGGAAAAAGAAAAATTCAAAAAGAAAAAAAAGAAAAAAAGACAGTTAAAAAAAAATTAACTTTGAAAGACTAAAGAATCATGGTAAAAAAGCCATGAATTCTATGTGCAGTAGTCCCCTAGCGCTGGAGTTCTGCCGTTCTCATTGATCGGTAAACTTGGTCTTGGCTGGCTGTTCTCGCTGATCTTCTGGGGAGGGGCCTGTTGCCGTGGTTTCCAAATGTCTCTGCCGGAGGCGGAATTGCCCCGCCCTTGCCCCTTCCCCGCTAAGTAATCTGCTGGGGTTTGCTCTCCGGGGCTTTTGTTCCCTGCGAGCTTTCCGTACAGCTTTGGAGGCGGAGAGTGAAAATGGCGGCCTCCCAATCTCCGCCTCGGAGGAGCCGAGAACTCGGGGCCCCGCTCCTCAGTGAGCCCCCAGAGAAAATCCGCCAGTCACTCCCGTCTCCCCGCTCTCCGGCCGCACTCCGTGCTCGCCGGCCTGTGACCGCGCGCCTCTATCTCTGGCACCCGACCCCGGGTGGAGTCTCCAAACCCAGCACATCCCTGCAGTGCGCTCCCGCGCGGCTCCTCCCGGGGGAGGAAGGTGAGTCTCCCCGGATCTGCCGCTTGTTGGGTCCCTGCTGGAGGAGCAGGGGCCCGACTGTGCCGCGGATCACGGTTTATGGCCACCCCGAGCTGAGAGCCCGCGCCTGGGCTCCGCCTCTGCAGCCGGCTTCCCTGCTCCGTTACCTGGGAGCTCTGCCGCACTCAGGCACCCCCGGTCTTTCTGTGACCCCGCGGGTCCTGAGACCACACTGTCCCGGAGGGTTCCACCCCCCGCTTAGCCACCGGAGTGACGTCCCTCAGCGGAGCAGACTTTTAAAAGTTCCGAATTTGTGCTCCGCGGCTCTATCACTGGCCAGAAGCGGCCGACGGAGGCCCCTCCCCTGCTGTGTATCCTCCCAAATATCGCCTCAGATTCACTTCTCCGCACGTCCTACCTTCCAGAAAGTGGTCGCTTTTCTGATGAGAGAGTTGTTGCTCTTCTTTTCTTCGATCTCCTGTTGGGTTTGTCAGTGTTCAGAATGGTTTGATCCCTATCCAGCTGAATTCCTGAGAGGAGACGAAATCCAGGTCTCCTACTCCTCCGCCATCTTGCTCCGCCCCCGCCCATGTAAGACTTTTTATA
Organism: Mirounga leonina; assembly: GCF_011800145.1. NCBI lineage: Eukaryota > Metazoa > Chordata > Mammalia > Carnivora > Phocidae > Mirounga > Mirounga leonina. Next base: position 36,756,626 of record NW_023270855.1, on the reverse strand, counting down.
TGTATTAGTTTGTTCACCAATTCAACAAATATTTGAGCATCTGCCTTGGGCTGGGCACCATTAGGGCATTGGGGCATAATGTGAGCAAGACTCATGAAGTCCCTTCTGTGGAGATGTGATGTTCTGGTGTGAGGAGAAAGATAATAACCAAAGTGATTATTAGACCAGAACTGTAGACCCCACTAATAGCAACACTCACACCTCTAGCCGTGATCTCAGCCCTGCCTTCGGAATATCCACCAGGAGTCTCAAGTTTCTGGCATCCATACCCACCTTCCTCAATCCCATCTTCCTCATCTCAGCATATGGCAGTCCCAGACTCTCAAAAGTCAAGCCCCTAAACCTGCCAGCATCCTTGTGTTTTCTCTTTCCTCCCACCTCCAGCAAGTCCTGTCACCTCTGTCTTCCTCAGAACGAGAATCTGACTGTGCCTCATGTGTTCTTCCATGGCACCCTAGGCTGAGCCACCATCCTGTTCCCTGAGCTGTGACAACGGTCTCCTGACTGGTCTCTCTGCTGACACTGTTCTCCACCCCCAACAACTCCTCATGTATAGTCCATTCCTCACTCAGCAGGCAGAGTGGTGCTGTATCTTTTTAAAACAAAGGTCAGATCATGCCCCTTATGTGTGTAACATCCTGCAGTGGCTTAAGGTCTTAGACTAATGCCAAAGAGGACCTGCATTACTGGTCACCCCTTCTGTCTCAGACTTCATCTGTTACCTCCCCCTCACCCAGCTCCAGCCACGCTGGACTTGGACCCACAGAACTTGCTCCCCTTCTGGGAGTCTTGGCACTTGTGTTCCTTGTGCTTGGAGGGACCTGCCCAGAAAGCCATGTGACAAGCTCCCTCGCTGCCTCAGGTCTCTGCTCGAAGGCTGCCTCCCCAGCCTCTCTGTTGGAAACTGTAGCCTTGTTATCTTCTTTCCCTATGTCGCAGTCATCCAGGGCACTTGCCCCAGGAATTCTGTCTTGTACTCGGTCATTGAGTGTCTCCCTCTCACATTTGAGGACAAATTCCATGAGGGCCTGGCTCATAACAGGTACTAATATATGTCTGTTGAAGTGATCAAACAAACAGAAATAAAGAGCTAAGTGTTGTAAAAGAAGACAGCAGAATAAGGTGGCAGAGAGCAACTGGGTGGGGATGGGTTGGCAGTCAGGAAGGGCCTCTCGGAGGAGCCGCCCTCTGAAAGGGGACCAGCATGAGAGAAGGCTGCATTCTGATGCCTTGTCAGAGTCTGGCTGAGGCCATGTCCTGGGTGTTCTGAGGTCACATTCCACATACAAAGCTTTGGGAAGCTACTAGAATGCATTATATAGGCGAGTGGCATGATGTGATGTAAATTTTAAAAAAACTTTCTCTGAGTGCTATGAGGAGAATGGTCATATCAGGTCAGAAGAGAAGCAGAGGGTTCTTCTCTGAGTCTCAGTGCAGGAGAGAGGTGCCTTGGTCCAGGATGATACCATTGGAGGGGGCAAAAAGTAAATGGGTTTGGAGATATCCTGGAAGTAGACTTGGCAGTGTTTGCTAGTGGATTGAATGAGGGAAATGAGGGAAAGAGATTAGACTCTTCAGTGGGACTGTGCTAATTTCAATGGTCATATAGGGGGGTGCCCAGGACCGGGTGAGGTTGACTATTCATATATACTATATGAATCTATACCACAGAGTATCCGTATACTTTATGAACATACTGTACATACAGTGCACCATATGACAACATACAAAGGAATGTCAAAGTAGATTAGCCTGGTCATAAAGTTTGATGGACTGGGTGGGATCTTCCTGTTTCTTCCCCAGAAGGGTCTGAATTGTTCTGAAATGTTCATGTTAGCATAGTTCCAGGGAGAAGAGGACCAATCCAGATAGGTTGTAGCATGCCCAAAGTACTCAGGGAAGAAGAAAGATGAGAGCTGGGTTTAGCAAGTAATAGGACTCTTTCTCTATGTAAATAGAAAATGAAAGAAGGAGGAAAATATTGAAGGAGAGGAGTAATGAGTTAAGCTAATAATAATAATAATAATAATAATAATAATAATAATACCTGGTTCTTTGAGGGACAGAAAGTGTCAAAGAGGGATCTTGAAGGGACTAGATGTGTGAAAGGATATTCTAAATCATAAAGAACTATACTAATGCAAATCACTGCTTATGCAATTTTTTTTGGGGGGGGGCATACCTTGTTGTAAATAAACAATGGTGGTGATTTCACTACTCATGGTTCTCCGTGAGAGACAGCTTCCAACACTGAAATATCTATTGCCATGATTGTAACTAAATTTGGATTTAGAGAAGGGATTTTGGAAACAGCTATGACACATTTAACATTTAAATTTTACCCTGCTAAGTCAGAATAAGGTTCATTTTTATCTACGAAAACAGTTAAAAAATCTCTCAATTTGTTACATGTGTGAACTGCAGTACAATTAATTAGAACAACTGTGTTCATTTGTAAAGAGCTAGTTATGACTTCTGAAAATCTCTGTAGGTTTATAGAAAAGTGATCACCAGTGTTGTGGGGGAAAGGTCACTGACTTGAAGATTTGAAAAATGATTTTTTTCCATTCATTAAAGATAAGGGAGGGGATCGGAGGGGGAGATGAACCATGAGAGACGATGGACTCTGAGAAACAAACTGAGGGTTCTAGAGGGGAGGGGGGTGGGGGGATGGGTTAGCCTGATGATGGGTATTGAAGAGGACACGTATTGAATGGAGCACTGGGTGTTATACGTAAACAATGAATCATGGAACACTACATCAAAAACTAATGATGTAATGTGTGGTGATTAACATAACATAATAAAAAAAAAGATCCATATGTGGGAAGAAATGAGAGGATCACTAGTGAGCGGCTAGGACCACCCCACCTCTGATCTTGACATATAATCTACAGGTTCTCCTTTATACATGAAGATGAGCTGAGCCACCCCACTGCTCCCAGGAGTTGCTTACAATATGCAGGGAAGGAAGGGCCTTACATTCACAGGGAAACAGACTTCAAGGAGTTATCATGCTTGAAAAGAGATTCAGAGGACCAGTTTTTGAAAATAAGGGGAAATCCCTAAAAGGAATGACCCATAATATTTGTACAGAAGAACAGAAGAGATATGATGTTGCAGGTCTGTAATGGAGCCATGGTGGTTGTTCAAGAGAGGAAAATATTAAGGATGTTGAGTTTTTGGCTTGAGGAATAAGCATCACCAAGGTCTGTTGAGTAGGGAGCCACTGGCTGCAGGACACTGTGTCCCCTGGCGTACGCTCCTTTACAAGCTACTCATGTAGCTCATCTGTGGGTGTTGGGCTGCCCTGCATGCATCCTCCTCTTTTGTAGCACCCTGAGTTTGAAACCTTGGCAGGATAAATTGATCAGTCTAGGTCTGCTCCCCCTCATAGAGGTTGATGAGATTTCTGTTCAGGACTCTGAGAAGTCAAGACAGGAGAGAACAGTTGGATGCTGCTGACTGCAAGCAGTACCCCGACTCTTCCCGTGGATTCTGAAAGCTATCCAACACAAGCTGGACCAAGTTAGTTTCTGTTGCTTGCAACCAAAGAATGCTGGTGCATCAGCAAGTGAGCGTGTTACTAAGTGCGAGAGTGTGTACCATCATCACCTTAAGCGTGTCATGTAGTCGGGGGGAGGGATAGGCCCTGGCTCTCTGCACATGTGCCTTAGCGTGGGCGCCAGAGTGTGGCTTCTGAAGATGTGTGACTTGGGCCTCTCACAGGTAAAACCTATAAAATTCCTGCTGAAGCGTGCAGAATATAACCAGATGTCTCAAGCTGTATGACTTTCAAGGCCTCAGAGAATTGTAAGCCAGTGGTGTTTGTTGGCAGAGTTCACGGATTTGAATTTCTCAGAGACCTTGAAAATCATGCAGCCTGAGATTAGGGCTGCGCGGCAGTCTGCTAGGGCCACGTGACAAAGCGCCACCGACCAGGTGGCTTGCGACATTGGGGACGGATGGTCTCACAGCAATGGAGGCCGGAAGTCTGAAAAGAGGACCAGAGCGTCCGCAGGGCCACACTCCCCCGACATCTGGAGGGGATCCCGTCCTAGTGTCCGGCGGCTTGCCAGCATTCTCTACAGCTGCATACCTTCCTTCCTGTCCATGTGATGCTCTCCCCGTGCTTCTGCCTTCACGTGAGGTGTCTTTGTCTGGGCGGCTGTCATGAACACCACAGACGGAGTGGCTTCGGCAACCACCTTCTATTTCTCGCAGTTCTGGAGGCCAGGAGTCCAAGGTCAGGGTGTGGGCAGATTGCGAGTCTGGGTGAGAACCCGCTTCCTGGTTCCCAGATGGCAGAAGGTCTGAGGGAGCTCTCCGAGGCCTCTTTTACAAGGCTCTTAAACACCTCCCCAAGGCCCCGCTTCCACATATCACCAAACTGGGGATTATTTCAACATGTGAATTTTGGGGAGATACAAGCATTCCGTCTATAGCATGAGGATACCAGTCATACCAGGTTGGGGGGTCGCCCTACTCCACTACAACCCTATTGTAACTAATTCCATCTGCAGCGACCCTCGTACGTAAGGCTGTGAGGTAGTGGGGTGAGCACTTCCGCATATCTCTTTCGAGGGACGCCGTTCAACCTCTAATACTGGTTGAAGCTCCTCACGGTTACAAGGAGTTTCAAGCTCTTCACCATGTACCTGTCCCGGTGAGGACACACCTTCTAAGCTCATTCAGTACCAGCCTCTTTCGTTCATACTAGTTTAAACCTACCCTTTACCGTAGGACCCAGCGAGCCCACTTACGGGTGCGTGCCCCAGAGAAATGAAAACGTACATCCAGAAAAACCTGTTGATGAGTGTTCATAAGAGTTTTCATTATAATTGCCCAAACTGGAACCAACCCAAATGTCCTTCAGCAGGCTAAAGAATAAACAAATGTCAGTCCTTCCATACAGTGGAATGAAAAGGAAGGCCTGTGGATACATCTGACAACGTGGATAGATGGATAGTAAGTTGATTATGTTGCTGAAAAGAAACGGTCTTCCAAGGTTACGTACTGTGGTGCTTGCTTCGGCAGCACATATACCAAGGTTACGTACTGTGTGATTTCCTTTGTATGACATTCTCAAAATAAAATCATAGTGATAGAGAACCATCAGTGGTTGCCAGAGGTTAGGAGAGAGGGAAGGATGGAAAGCTCAAGGGCCGGCACCAGGGATTTTGTTTGTGGTGGTGAGACAGCTCTGTATCCTGAGTATGGTGGTGATTACAAGAGTTTATTCATGTGATAAAGTTCCATAAAGCTATACAATCAATAAAAATAATGCATGTAAAAACTGATGAACCCCAAATAAAGTCTGTGGTTTAGTTTAATAGTATTATCCTTCTTGTCCATTCCCTGATTTCGATAATTGTATGGGACAGATACTATCATTGGGGGAAGCTGGGGGAGGCTATGGAAACTCTTTATTACTAGTTTTTGCAACTTGCATGTGTGTCTGTGATTATTTAAAAGTAAAAATATTTTTAAAATGTCCTTAATAGCAGCTAACAATTTCTGAATATTTACTAGTCTCAGGCCTTTTGCTCAGTACCTAACATCTATAATCTCACTTGACCTTCCCAAACAGCCCGGGCTGGTATGTTCTGTTTTCCTCATTTATTGGCGAGGAGACTTTACCAACATTGTACACACAATAACAGGGAACAGGATTTTGAATACAGGTGGCCTGGCTCCAGAATCTGTTCACTTAACTAGGTTCTTCCTCCCTTATCAGACTTTGAGATACAAACACCAGTTCAGACCACACTGTGAGTAAACCACGTTGTGGAGCATCTCAGTGGTGTTGCTGAAAGATGTGGGTTTTGCCCTTGGTGCGATGAACATGGCTCTTGCAGACTTTAAAGTGTCTTGTACAAATTTCTTTTCACAACAAAGAAATAAGAATGCATAATAAAAAGTGCTTAATCTATCATAGACATGCATTATTAGAGACCCCCTTGCCATGGAAGCAGCTTGTTGGGACTAGGGGACTAAGCAGTGTAGGGAAGGGAAAGGAGCCCTTGACGTTGAGGTTGTTGAGTTGTGATCTAGGCTCTGATATTTGCTGGTGACCATGAGCAACTTACTTAACCTCTCTGGTCTGTTTTCTTGCCTGCAAAACAGAGACCTATGCCCCTTGACTGAGCAGTTGGAAGAGCGTAACGGATTGAATTGTGTTTCCCTAAAGTCCATATGTTGAAGCCCTAACTCCCAGTGTAACTATATTTTCAGATGGGGCTTTTAAAGAGGTAATTAAAATAATTAAATGAAGTCATGCGAGTGGGACCATAATCTGCTATGAGGGCTGTCCTTATACGAGGAGGAAGAGACATAGGGATGCACGCACAGAGAAGAGGCCACGTGAGGACACAGCAAGAAGGCACCAGCAGCAAGCCAACATGAGTGGCCCCAGGAGAATCCAGCCTTGCTCACACATTGATCGAGGACTTCCAACCTCCACACCCACAACTGTGTGAAAATACACTTTTGTTACTGAAGCCGCCCAGTCTGTGGTCCTTTGTCACGGCAGCCCCTGACCTGTATTTTCCCACCACCATCAAGCGGCTCTCCAGGTCTCACTGGACACTGATTGGGTCCCACAGATTTCACTCTGCTCTCATACTGTCTATAAGAGATAGCCTCAGATCCCTTAGGTTAAGGCTCTGTCCCATAAGACTGCCCACCCCACCCCCACTCCGCTCCGTTCAGACACCGGTTTGCAAGTCCAGGTTGGACCTGTGCTTCTGACCGACTGGCCAGAAAGCAAAGGTTCCCATGACACCTACCTTGGATTCATTTAATTTGCTAGAGTAGTTCACAGGACTCAGAGAAACAGCTTATTTACTAGATTACTGGTTATAAAGGATATCACTCAGGAGCAGCCAGATGGAAGAGATGTACAGGGCCAAGTGTGTGGGAAGGGGATGTAGAACTTTCATGCCCCCCACCTCTCTCTCTCTCTCTCTCTCTGGGGATGCCACTCTCCCCGCACCTCCATGTGATCACCAACTCAGAAGTGCACCAAATCTTATCCTTTTGTGCTTTCATGGAGGACTCATTATATAGGTACACTTAATTAAGTAACTGGCTATTGGTGATTGAACTGGAGGTCTTGGGGGTGGGAGGGTTGAAGTTCCAATGTTCTAATGTCGGTTGGTTTCCCTGACAACCAGCCCCCATCTTTTGGGGCTTTCCAAAAGATGCCACGTTAGCATAAACTCTCAGGTGTGGTTGAAAGGGGCTTGTAATGAAGAACAAAAGGATGCTCCTTTTACCTTGTAGCTCTTATCACATAGGAAATCCCAAGGACTTTAGGAGATCTATGCCAAAAAAGGCAATAATGAATGAAGATCAAATATATATTTCTTACTATAAGTCACAATATCACAGAGCCCTAGCAAACAAATACAGAGGATAACTCAGATAGGATCTGAAAGTGTTAGAAAAGTCTTAAGCACTGATTGTATATCAGATAAGGAGGGTGGCATGGAAATCTAGCATCCGATTGTGTTCGTAGCAAATCTGTACCATGCTTCCCCCCAACACACACCTTTTTTAAATTGTCCAAGCCAGTGTGTCTTAAAAATATATTTGAGGAAACAGTAGTTCCACAATGAGACATGAATAGATGTGCTGATGGGGAACAGGGAAGAGGAGGAATGACAGATTAAATATATTTAAGTAAACTTCTTTGCTGTAGGACTGCCCAGAGCCTTTTAAAGATTTATTTTTTTTATTTTAGAGAGAGGATGAGTGAGTGCAGGGCAGGGTGGGGTGTTAGAGGGAGGAGGAGGGAGACAATCTCAAGCAGACTCCCCGCTGAGCATGGAGCCCTGGGTGGGGCTTGATTTCACAACCCTGAGATCATGACCTGAACCAAAAATCAGGAGTCAGATGCTCAACCAACTGAGCCACCCAGGTGCCCCTAAAGCAGCAGATTTTAATCAGCAGTGCATAGAATAATCACATATACTTTTAAAAAGTCTATTTCCATGCCCTGCCCACCTCAAGATTCTGATCCAGTGCAGGCTGCGTGATAGACTTTAACACAGGCTTGTTTGACCCTGCTGCATTTGAGAGACTAGATGTGACTCTCTGGCTTTTATGTTCCAGAGTTTTCCAGGGCCCACATTTAGATCTTCCTCTAATACGTAACTTTCTAATACCTCTAATACCTAAATTTCATAGTTTCTCCTTCACCAAAAAGTCGTGTTGCCCTTTTTTGCAAGTATGCGGTCATGATGCATAGGACTTCCCCGTCTCATCCTAGAACCCAAGGAAGTGTGTGTAGGTGAGGGTTGCATCTGGAGACCTGATCACACGGCTTGGCCAAGCCTCTTGCAGGAATAACCTTCGAGAGCTTTCCCTCCAAGTCTCAACTGGGCCTGGGCAAAGTATGGACGCTGCCAGACTGGATTGAAAAAGTGTTAAAATTGTGCTCTGTGCATGGTGTTTCTTGTGTGGGAGTTACATGGAGCTGAGCTGGGGTTTTGAGTCATGTGACATTTCTAACTGTCGACCATTTTTCAGACTGTATGTCTGTTTTAAGAATATTTGAAAGATCATTGTTAAGCAGCTTTGAAATGACTCTCTAAATTCTCGGCACCCCCTAGCAGGGTGGTCTTTTGTCTTTGTCCTCAAGATCCTCAGGACGCTACTTTGACTCCAAACATTCAGCAGTGAAGTCACTTTTCATCTAACGTGCCGACCAGAAGAGGCCATTTTATTCAGTTTGTATGCCTGCTTCTATGCTCAAAGGAGAAGTGTCCATAAAACTAGAAGTGTGGAAGGTTGAAGCCTGGGACACATAGCCATCGTTCTTTTCTCTAACTTGGTACCAGAAAAGGGATAGAATACTCAGAAGAATCTTTGCAGGCTTGGACCAGAATTATGGTCTTAGGGAAGGTTGTATTTAAAACATGGTGCTACCCTGAAAATGACATTCAGATTCTGGCAGGGAGAGGAAGGAGAAGAGTCCAAAAAAAAAAAAAAAAAATCAGTGCCTATTGCAGAATTCCATATGGGAGTTGTGTGGCATTTTCTTTTTTAAATAAATGAATTTCAGCACACAGAATGTTAGAGGAGTGTTTGTGTTTTATCTCTTTTTAAAAGATCAGGCATTGTATTAACTTACTCCTAGTGCTGTAACATATTCTCTGGAGGAGCACATTCAAAGGACAGGTTAAAAGAAAGTATGCTGGTGCCCTCATGGTCTTGTCCCATTGTTGAGATCACTCCAGCAGCCTGCTCCCTCTCCCAGCTGGCCTCCTTCCCCTTCCTCTGCTCTCCTTGGGGAGCGGGGAGCGGAGCAGGCTCACAGCCTGACAACCTGTGGAGCTGATAAAAGCTCCACAAAGCTCCGTAAAGCGCAGCTCCCTTGGAGAAGAATCTCTGTTTTTCTTTAATGGCTGAACATGTCCCGGCAGGGACACCTTTGACCTAGGCGGACTGCAAGGCCCTTCTCCAGATGGATCCCGGAGACCCTCTCCTAGACTGCCAATACTTTAATCACCGTTCTGGTGACTTGTCATCGTAGCTCACCTGGAAGTAGAAGCAGCCCAAAGACGTGGTACCAACAGAGAAAGAGGACAGATCGACTTTGTGCAGGTGAAGTCAGGGGCAGCCCAGAGAGGGCTTGAGCCCCAAATAATGGACCTACTTCTGCTCCTGCCTTTATTAGATTAGAAAAGAGCATTTTCCAGAAGTCAGATGATTAGCATATTTTGCTCTTTTTCTCTACCTGATGGGAATAATGATGTTCTTCCTAAAGTCCCTTTAATTTCAATTAGAGGTGAGTAGAGATTAAATTAAACGCATCCACCCTACTGCCTACCAGGCAGAGGAGCAGATAACTTCCAGGGCACCAGGAAGATGCCCTGACAACCGGGGAGGGCAACAAGTGCAGGAAGGGATCGGGTCAGCTAATCTGATCAGCGCGAGAAAACCTGGTTTTTGAGCCAGTTGAAATGACTGGCACGCCAGCAGCAGCTAGGACATGCGAGCAACCATTGCCTTCCTCAGACCAACAGTCTGTGTGCCGAAGCCGGACCCCGGCACCCCCTGGGGGCGCTGGCAGATACCGGGAGGGGTTGCAGTGAACCACTGTGAACATACACTGTCTCTGTGGCTGGACATGAAGACGGGCAGCGTGTGTGACCTGCACAGGTGGATACAAATAAGGAACATGATGAGACTGTCCTCAGTAAGTAGATCAAAGCAGCAGGACTTAGCATAGTTGATGTTCGGTTGATCTGTGACTTGGAGACATGGGATTTCTTATAATGTACATGCTTATTAATTTGCATTTGTACTTGTCAGGTAGACTGCACATTTGTAAAGAGGCATTTTCCTTCAGAAAAACAACTGGAGTGTTTATAGGAGTTGTATCTTTAATCTTATAATGACAGTGAATTAAAAAAAAATTCCTTTATTCACATGTCAGAAAATTCTTTGTTGGAGAGATTTCTTCTGCTATTTTGTTCACCTTGCCAGTGACTGAATCTTAAATTCCTGGAATGAGAGCATGCCTGGGGTCTATAAAGCTTTCTGTTGACCTCATGTCCTGTGACTGAGGATCCATGAGCCCATTTCCTGTGGATTACTGCAGGTTTGCTTTTCAGGGTGTGGATGGCCCTAGGCCTCTGTCACCTGTTTGGTGAAGTCTGTGCTCTGGTTTACTCTCATGGCCCCCCTTGCTGCTGATCTGGGAGTCCCTGGGAAAGGCTTCTTGTTCTATATTATGTCATTCTGTCTTAGCTCTGAGTCTTAAAGCCTCTTGAGCCTTGACAGCCTCTAATTAATAACTTACTGAAAACAGTTCTGAATGTTGCCTACACGTTCCTACCAGGTCTGGCTCCTTCCTGTCTCTCCAGGTTTATGTTTCTTTTCCCTCGCTGTGCTCAGTGACCTTAATACAGTCATTTATGTGTGCTCTGTTTCTTCCTCCCACAGGACCTTGGCACACGCTCTTTCTCTACCTACAGCTCTCATGTCCTAGTCTCCTTGCCTTTGCCTAGTTAATCTCTGGGCCCTCCCTCAGTGCTCATATGCTGTACTATCAAACTACCGAGTGCCTTTCCTTGATTGCTCTTGTTACTCTTGCACGTATCTGTGTACTCATCAATTGCAGTCTGTACACCAGATCTGCTCTTGCTTAATTGATCAAGTATAGTATGTGACATTTCATGGGTTCTTAATCAGTATTTGGTGACTCACTGAATGCATATAAACCAACAGCAGGCTAAGGATGTTGAGATAAAATGTGTACCGTGGGGAAAGGGAAGAAGAGTCTGTAATAAGAAAGATGTGGGGTCAATACAGTCAGACTTCACTTTACGCAGTACAGGTGGAGGTTAGATCAAATGGATGCCCTTGGAGGCCCCTTCCAGTCCTGAGGTAGTGGAATTTGAGTTCTCTCTATGGTCCTGGCCAAGCACATAGCCCACCCTAGTTAAGCATGCCAGTCCTGCCCCTTTCATAAAATTCATCTTCTAGCTCCATCTTTTATTTTCTTACCGTGTTGCCTATTCCTGGAGTAAATTCCTGACCTGTGTCTAGGAAGTACTTCACCACCTTATTTCCTTGTCCTTTGCCCACCATGAGATTCACACCACATTTTATGCCCTTCATGAGCTTCTCCAGTAACTTTTGCTTCTCTGACTCTTCAGTCAGCCCATTTTGGCTTTTTCTTCTGTGTCTCCTTCCCTCTGTTACCCAAGGAAAACATGGAGGCTGTAGAGTGTGAGTGGTTAAGAACAGGGGTTTTATTGGGCTCCTTGGAAAAATGGCCGATTCTAGGTCAGGGCAGGAAATGAACAAGATGATCCTGAAGATATCAACTCCTGTAACAGGACTTGGTTGCAACCCTAAAGGGAAGCGGCTCCCACTGGCCAAAGATGGGGAAAATTGAGCATCTCTTCCTAAAAAATTACCAACAGATTGAAACGCATGATGTATGTTACAGTCCATGCTGATGACAAAAATATGAGGCAGCAAAACCACAAGTTCATAATGATACTCAAAAAAGAGGGAGGGAACCCCTTATTGGTCACCTTTGGACCAATCTTTATTTTGAAGACCAATAAATGAATGAAGAACAGCAAGCATTTATCCAAATTTCCTCTGCAAATGGTTCCTCAGTCAGCTCAATGGTGCAAGAAGGGAAGCTTCTCTTTCTAGAAATTTCTAGAAAGTTTTAATCTAATAAATGATGAGTGTTGATAGAATTAAAATATGACCCCTAATGAATTAATGAATCTAGGCATTGAGCATCAATGGCTGTCAACATCACAAGAAGACTACCAGACATTTGTCTGAGAGAAAACAACAGCATAAATGAAGTAAATATATCCATTCATCCATAAGTAGTCAGCCCCGAATCTGATCAAGCCCTAAATCTAACCATCAATTTACTAATAATGTGTAGTGGACAGAGGAACATGTTAAATGACACCTCAGAATGGCAATTAGTAAAATTTGGATTCTGAGATACTCTTCATAACAAACAACTTGGTTTCTTCAATGAAAAATTGTGAGAAAATAATGAAGGAAAAACCCTAGAATGAGAGATTTGAGACCCCTCAACAAAGCACAATATGGGGACTTTATTTGAATCCTGATTCAGACTATGGCTGTGATTGACATAATGTGTAATGACTATTATGCTTTTAGTTTTAAAAGTCTTCTTCTTTCAGAGATACATATTATATTGACATGTTCACAGATGAAATAATGTGATGCCGTGCTTCAGAATAATCTGGATGAAAGTGTGTTAGTTACCTATTGTTGTAGAACAAATTACCCCAAAATGTAACAGCTTAAAATGAGAAACACTATTTCACAGTTTCTGAGGGTCAGGAACCCAGGAATGGCTTGCTTGGATGGTTCTGGGTCAGGGTCTCTCATAATGTTGCATGCAGGATGCTGGCTGAGGGCTGCAGTCATCTGAAGGCTTGACTAGGATGGAAGATCTACTTGTAAGCTCCTTTATGTGGCTGTTGGGAAGAGATCCCAGTTCTTTATAGCTATTGGTTGGAAGCTTTAGTGTCTTGCCATGTAGGCAGCTCCATAGGGCTGTTCCCATCAAAGTGGTTGGCCTCCCTGCAGTGAATTATCCAATAGAGATTGGGAAAGCAACCATAATGGAAGCCACAGTGTCATTTACAACCTAACCTTGCAAGTGGCATATCATCACTGCTGTATTCTCTTGGTCACAGAGTCTAACTCTGGATCACAGAGCAGTGGCCCTGGGCAGGCCCCACAGAAGGGTATGACTGTCAGGAGGGGAGGATCATTGGAGGCCATCTTGGAGGCTGGCTCCCATAAGGGAGATGGAAGAGGGTGGTGGTGGGATGTTGATAAAATAAGATTCACCATGAGTTGGTAACTGAAATTTTCTATAACAAAAAGGAATTTTTTGGGCGGGGGGTGGTGACAATATATATTTTAAAGACAGGATGCTTGGATTTAAATTTCAGCCCTACCATTCATTAGCTGTGAGATCTTATCAAGTGATGTGAACCATCTGAATCTGTTTCTCCATTTATAAAATGAGAGTAATGAGAATGCCGTATCTTTTAGGCTTGTTGTAAGGCTTGAAGGATACGCTACTTGTGAGTGCTCAAGCCAAGGCTGGTGCATAGAAAGCACCCAATAAATACTAGTTATCGCAGTGTTATCTTTTCTTCTGTCTCGGGCATTCTTTCTACTAGACCTCAAACCATCCACAGGACCACCTATTTTCTAGAAATCCTTTACTCTAACTTTTAAGAGGCATATTGTGATTTTCACTTGGAAAAGCTGCCGTTTGTTTCTTATCTCCTCTCTACATGTGTTTGCCTCTCCGTATGCTGCAGAGTAAAGCCCTTGCTCACTGTGGAAGTGTGTGTGTGTTTGGACACGTCTTTGCTTCCCCGGCTGTGTCAGCACATTGAGAATGTGGACTAAGCCAGTGAAGGACTGCACCTCGCCCACAAGCTGCTCATACATCAGTTCTTCTCTGTCCTGAATCCCCCTCCTTCCTCCCCTCAGTGAAATCCCTCTGTCTATATCAAACCCATTCAATGAAGTTTAGGTGGGACCTTCCTCAGCTCTTGCTACTACAACCTCAAGTTCAAAAACGGGCACATGATCCAGACCTGGGTAAGCCAACGGTCCCATTCCCTGGCCACCTGATTGGCTCAGGCCCAAACACATACCTAGGCTGGGCTAATTGGAGTGTTTCTGGGAACTTTTCTGATAGAAACATTGTGGAAATTGGTCTGGTGTGGAGGTGCCAATTTAGCAAAACAAACAAACGAACAAATAGGGCACCCGCTTAACTTTGAATTTCAGGTCAGCACTGGAAACATTTTCAGCATGTTTGCTTATCCGAAGTTCAAAGTTGATTGGGCATTCTGATATTATCTGGCAGCCTTAGCTCTGTCCCCTGGGCCGTCTGTGCCAGGTACGTGTGACACCGGTGATGGAGGCAGCTGTGTGGTCAGGAGCCTGCTGGCAGAATGAAGCCAAGTGGTTCCAGGCGAGAGACACACAGAGGCCCTGCCTGGAATGCATCATTGAGCCCTTACTCCCAGTTGTCCCCTGGTAAGAGCCAGTGACTTCCCTTTTGCTATAGATAGACTTGTAGGGGTCTTCTGTTTTTGTTTTCATAATTTCAATCTGGGTACTTAACTAGCCTCGAAATACAGTGCCAGTGCTGCCCTGCTAGTGATGCTGACTGAACCTTTGCTGACTGCTTGACATATGTGCTGGACTGTATTAAGCACTTGGTCTATGTTATCTCATTAAATTCTCATTGTAACCCTGCATGGTATAAATGAAGACATCATTGGCCTAGTAACTTTCTGTGACGTTGTGATCTGTGTACATTGATGTTTACCATAGTAATGTCTGACACAATAAGACACTGAAAAACTAAACTTCCATCAGTAGGGGACTGGTCAAATGTTGATACATCCCTTAAAAAAAAAAAAAAAAATTGTAATGCTGTACAGGGTATTTGTTTATTCACAGACTTGGATGAGAATGGATTCTTCCATTCAGACAATTAAATTTGATATCCATATGTAATTAATTTGGCAAAATACAGAGATCATTGAAACAAATATTTTTTAATTGAGTACAAGTTTTGTAAAACTATGCAAATCTTCCAAGCGATTATACAGAAAAAGTTCTCATTTAGTCGTCTCCTGGGGTCCCACGTCCTTGCCAGGCTGTCCCAGAAATGAGTGTTGCTGTCACTGAGTGGGCGAGTGGGGGGGTGGGTCAAGGCACATCCATCACCGCCCCCTCCTCCCCGCCCCGGACTGTGACTCCAGATGTGTGTTCTCGGCATCCACCACCTTCCACTCTGGGCTGTAGCTTTGCATCTGTGTCCTCCTGACCCTGACCATGAGGGGAAGGCTTGATGAAGAAGAGCCCTCCAGATCCCAGGGCTGCCTCTGCATTCCGTTCTCCCTGGATGCTGACTCTAAATACTCATCTCTTCAGAGTCAGAGCTTCCACAGAGCTTGGCATGGTGCTTGGAATGAACTAAAATTGTGACTTCTGTCTGCTCTTGCACACTGAAACTGATGAAAGCATTCTTCCTCCAAGAAGCAGATTTGAATCAAATCAAGGTTTTCATAAAGTTTATAGAGGATGAACTTGGACCTTCAGAAATGTCCAAAAGATGTGAAGGGTGAGGCCTACCGTGGATACACACACCGTTGCACGGAGTTGGGACACAAAGCAGGCATTTCTGTCCAAGTAGCATTTGGGCTGTGGCTTTGCTCAGTCTCTCCAAGAGGCCCAGAGCAGGTTCCCTCTGATGCTTGATGGGGAGGACAGTGAACTCACAGGATCTAGCCGCGAGTTGTCCGGGACACAGCCCTGCCCCACCATGGACGGCTTTGGTGGAGGCTCCTGTCCTACCATAGGTACTTTCCCACCATAGACACTCGCCGGCTCTGGGCTCATCACTACCATCTCACCTGGCAGAAGTAGCACTTTTGCCATCAAAATGATGTCGTCACTAACGTGACTAACCGGTGTGAAACAGTGTTCATCGTTCACGTCCAGGAGATCTCTCCGGTCTCCAATTTGGCATTAGCATGAAACAGCTCCTACCTTCAGACACTTCAATTTGTTGTAGACGACATGAAGGAGAAACCAGGCCTGGCTCAGCCAAGGTTCTGTCAGTGTCTGTACTTTCTCCCCCAAATTGCAAACATCTGGGCCTGCTCTTTAATACCACCAGCCTCTTGGGCCATTCCGTTTTCATGTTTGAGAAACACCATGTCACTGTCTACTTTTCCCACTGGAATCTAATGACGGTCTGATGCACTGGAGCCTGATTTGGGGGTAGCAATGCCCCCAAGGTGTGTGCCTTTCCTGTAAACTCTATTGACTGGGCACTGCCCTAGGTCCCTGGTGTGTGTGTACCCCCAAAAGATGCAGTATAGTTCAGCCAGGGGATTTCTCAGACTGAACTGGAGCCCAGGAGGGTCATCCCAGCGTTGGGGTTCCAGGGGTGTGGTCAGGAGGAATTATATCCATATTTATACTAAATCATCTCGTGGCCTAGCATCTATCCTAGTCGGGTCAGAAGACAAGTATGGACGCCTTCTGGGTCTCTGGCCGATGGGCTTCTGCACTTTGTGTTTGCAGCTCAGCGGCAAAGGGGGTCACGGGGATTTCAGGGGGGTCTAACGTCAGAATGAGACAGACACCGCTTGTCTGTTTGGGCTGACTTAATGGACACGAGCCATGTCCGTCTTTGAGAAGACAAGTGGGAGCGTGTCTATTACTAATAGAGCTGACTTTGGGGGGTCCTGTACAGGGTACCCTCACTTGTAGCTTCTGAATTTTAGTTTGTCAATAAACATGTCCTTTTAGGGCGCCTGGGTGGCTCAGTTGGTTGGGCGACTGCCTTCAGCTCAGGTCATGATCCTGGAGTCCCGGGATCGAGTCCCACATCGGGCTCCCTGCTCAGCGGGGAGTCTGCTTCTCCCTCTCCCGCTCCCCCCTCTCGTGCTCACTCTCTCTCTCTCTCAAATAAATAAATAAAATCTTTAAAAAAAAAAAATGTCCTTTTAGCCACCAGACAGCACAGTGCTAAGTAGCTAATAAAGTCAAGCGTGTCTGATGAAGGCCCACAGTGTCGCTGTTCCCCAGGATTCTGGGCTCCCGGCCATGGTGAGGGCTGGGTGTGAACAGGCAGCGAGGCACACTGGGCGCACGCACACTTCCCATACCTGCTCTACTCACATGCATGATCCTGTTCCAGGGGACTTCGTTTACAGGTCACACATTCAAAAGTAAAATTATTACGAATTTCAAGACAGGGACAGCGAAGCATTAAACCAAGCACGGGGCCCTTCTGAGCATGGAGCCCTGGGTGACTGCACAGGTCACACGCCCAGGAAGCCAGCCCTGAATGGGATTGCAGCTTTGCACATGACCCCTCAGACTCTGTACACCCCCGCAGGCTGGGCTGGATCAAGGATGTGCAGAGCTGTGCTCTGAGTGTTGGGAGGGGCTGTGTGGCACAGGGGTTCAGGTATGGGACTCTGCATTTGGAGACTCCCTTTCCTCATACTTGCTTGGCCACCTTGGGCAAACATTTCACCGTTCGGAGACTCCATTTGCCCATATGTCAAAACCAGGAACCTGATGGTACCTTTTAAGGATGTTAAGACCAGGTGAGGTGATGCATGAAAGACACACAGTGCCCGGCATACAGTTGTCCTTCAGCCAGTGTTGGCCGCCACTGGAGGACTTGGGTGAGAATTTCTGAAAGCCTTCCCATGGCCGAGATGCTGCCGTGACCCTCTTCTACAGCTGGTGGACGTAAAATTCAGGTCTGCCGAATGCTGGTGACCTGGATGGGGATCGTCGACTGGGGACCTTTCGCCTCCCCCCTAAAGCCTCCTAGCCAGGACCACCAGCTCTGTGGATGGGGGATGGTTTTGTTTCCCGATGTCCACTTTTCCCTTTAGTCCCTTGCTTTTAATTGGGAGGACTCAAGCATTTGTTATAATTATGTTGACAGGAGAAAACTTGATTGCTATTATCACAGAGAGCACTACCAGTGTGGAGTCAACTAAATCAAACGCTGGTGGAGGGAGAGGGTTATTTCTCCAGGACCCTCTGCTGGCCTGGACGTTGTGACTGTTTCGCAGAGATAAGCAGCCGAGCTGTGTTACGCCTGCTGGCGCTCCCGGGTCTCTCCCCAGGCATTAAGCTGCACTAATTGCTTTGGAAGCGAGGCCTTTTCCTGGGCAGCAGTGTATGCTGGCTGAGTGCATGAAGCAAAGATAAAAAAGCCACCCTCCTCCTCCTTTACTGAAATTTAATAATAAAATGGAACTGTCACCATTTCCAATAAATTGTTTATTTTAATTTAGAAAAAAAAATAATGGAAACTGGCCACCTCCTGGCACACTGTTGTGGCGTGTCTTCCTGGCTTGGGCAGTCTTGAACCTTCTGTTCTCTGGAGCGGGCTCTGGAAGGCACTCGGGTCTCAACCACGTGTCTTTTTCCATGTAATAAAATCTGGCCCTCACAGGGCAAAAGAAGTCATTTCCCAAGGCCTGTATTAGATTGTAAAGCTGCAAACGGGGAAGTTGGCATAGAAGGTATTTGAGGTATAAAGTTTTGTAGGACTTTTTTTTCATATATTTATTTTAGTGAATATGAAATGGAGATAGTCTCCCATTCTTCTGTCATCACTGTTCTTTCAGATGATTTCTTTCCTGTACTCTCAGCGAGAGGTCAGCCCAATACCCCTTGTGTTAGGAGAGAGCTAAAGGCCCAGATGTAGGCAGTGGCTTACTCAGGTGTTGAGAGAGGGTGGGGGGAAGTGTGGAAGTTGGAATTCAGGCTGCCTGGCTTCTGCCCGCTGCACCGAGGCACTGATGGGCCCTCACTCTCCTCCCACTGTGTAGCAGCGTTCCCATGCTCATTGCACAGGGAGCAAAACTGAGGCTGGAGAGCCAAAGCTACCTGCTTCAGGGTCTCATAGCTGGTAAATAGCATAGCCAGAAACTAGGACTCAGTCTCCTGAATTTTGGTTCAGTTTTTTTTTTTTTTCTTTCAGAGTCCATGGAGTCTAAATAGCAATTGCTTACATACAACAGTTATAATGTGATAGCATTAAATATTACACATTTTGAATCTGGGGCTCCTGGGTGGCTCAGATGGTTAAGCATCTGCCTTCGGCTCAGGTCATGATCCCAGGGTCCTGGGATCGAACCCCACATCGGGCTCCTGGCTCAGCGAGGAGCCTGCTTCTCCCTCTCCCTCTGCCTCTCTCCCTGCTCATGCTTTCTCTCTCTCTCTCTCTCTCTCTGTATCTCTGTGTCTCAAATGAATAAATAAAATCTTAAAAAAAAAAAAAATTGAATCTTAGAGCAACCACAACTGAGAGTAGAGAAGAAGAAATCTGTATTGATGAAGAGGCTGCAGAGCGGTGGGCCAGGCCCCTTCCTTCTCTTCCAGACACTACCCTTGGAGTACATATGCTTAGGATTCCTCCTTAGCAAATTACTCCATGTCGTGAGCAGTCAAAGCAGTGGGCGTTAAATCCATGCGCACCAGGAGTGTGCCGTGAAGCGCCTTACTCTGGCACGAGCACTCATAGGACAAGTAAACCACTCGATGTGATGTGGTGATTAGAAAGGGGAGGAGGGGGATGGAGGAGATGTAGGGGATTGTTATAATCCAGGGGCGGGGCTTTGGAGGCATTGTTCTGGCCAGGGTCCTTGTGATGGTTGTGGTCATCAAGGTCCTTTCCTTTCAATTAAGTGGCCCAAATCCAGCTAGATCTGGTCAGGCAAAGGAGCAAATTTATTGGCTCACTTATCTGAAAAAGCTAGGCATGCCTTGTTCTAGGAGCTCAAGCCATGCTGTCATGGTTCTATCTTGCCCCCCCCCCATTATGTGCCCAGTTCTCCTTGGCCGTTACCTTTATTCAGGGGAGAGCTTCCTGCCCAGTGGCTCGATGGCTGTTGGCAGCCCCAGGCTTCTTCCCTACCTCTCGGTAATCTCAGTAGAGACAAAGTTTTCTTCCCCACATTTCAGTAGAAGCCCAGGGATTGGGTCATATGCCCATGCCTGATGGTACCTAGTAGAATTTGGGATGGAATTCACAAATTGGTCAAGCCTGATAGATGGGCTCACCCCTTCATCTGGGAAGGAGGAAGAGAGAGGTTAGCCTCACCCAAACCATATGAATTAGGAGGCGGTGGGGGAGAAGGAAAATCAGAAGGGGGATGGGTGTTGAACAGGCAAAAACCAAACACATTCACTGAGTAGAAGCCTTAGAGTTTCCTCTGACTCACCCTTGGTCAGTGGGTTGGTAAGGGGGAAGGACCCTTTTAGCCCGAGTGTCTCCAGGTGAGTTCTGTCCAATAGACCTTTATGCGATGATGGAGGTGTACTTTGATCTTCACCTTCCAGTGCAGTAGCCACTGGCCACAGGGGGCTACTGAGCACTTGAAATGTGGCTGGGGAATGAAGCAACTGAGTTTTTCATTTTATGTAATTTTAATTAAATTTACTGTCAATGGCTAAATTTAGCTCATGACTGCCATGGTGGACAGAGCAGCTCTTGGTGGGGCCACATCACTGGGGATGATTCCCTGGAAGGCAAGGCCCTGGTTTTGTGTAAGACGAGAGGTGGGCTGAGGGTTAAACGCAGGCTGGAAGAGCAGATTAGGTCCACGTGTGGCATAGAAGAAAATGGAGTCTGGACATGAGGGAGAGGAGAGGGAAAGAAACAGAGAGAGTGTCCTTCATCTGAGATGTCATTTGGAACCCCTTAACCTGGGGACATATTTTTCCCATGTAATATGGGGACCAGAATTGTCCCAGGAAGAAATAAAATCAGAACTGACCTTGTTATGAAATCGAGTTGAGGGGAACTCCATGGCATGTTATTGCATTTTCCTCTAAATGTCCAGCAATAAAACCAACTATTGCCTGGAGCAGTCTTTCTGCACATGACACATGGATGAAAAGGAAATGCAGCCGCACATGGATTAAAAGACAAACTAAACGGGGTTGCTATGTTATTAAAAAAAAAATACTGTGTAAACTTGTGTAGCTGAGCATAATTAAATGCAGTTGACAGAAATGACATCAGATGAATAGAACGAACTTGTCAAGGCAGGGTCTGGTCACAGCAATGTGAACTTGGGACCTGTTAAAGTCCAGCCTCTGCAGGCTGCGTGATGGGCATGTCACAATGTCCTGTAGGGTGTGTGGGATCTGTCCTGAGGTGCCTGCGGAGCCTAACTAAGTCCTTCCTGGTGGCCGTTCGTTACTCACCTGCGAGTCAGGTCTCCAAGGGCAGTGATTCTTGGAGAAGGCAGACTGATCTGTTTTGATCCCCTCCTGCCCACGTGCAGCCAGGACACCTGGGCTTCTTCAGATTTAGTTAACTGTCTGGATTTGTTCGCTGGGTGCTTGAGAAGGACATGCTATGTGCTCAGCATCCTGCTGGGCCTTGGACATTCAGCAGGAAGAACAGAGAAGCGCAAAGCTTGGCTTCTGGCCATGTGGTTTGCCACAGCAAGTCCCTGGCCCTCAGCATTTCTCTCCCCCACTATGTAAGCCTGTAGACTCAGATAGTCACCTGTAGACTCTGCTGTAGCCCAGGTGTAGAGATTAAGAGCTCCTGGCCAGTGCCTGGCATACAAAGTACTAAAAAACAAACAAACAAAGTAGCAGGTGTATAGCAGAAAAAGGGAGGCATTAGAATGGGTGAAGCAGACTTGGGGTGGAACCTGGGCCGGGCAGCTAGGAGGTGTGTGAATTGGGGTGCAGTGCTGAGCCTCACTCTTCCCATCTGCAAAGTGGGTTGATGGAACCTTACAGGGTTGTTGTGAGGACACAATTGCATGATATTTGCTAAGGACCTAACATGAAGCAGGTTTCCATAACCATGGCTGCTCTGGTGAGCATGAGGGTATGATTGCTGTGAGGGAGGGATGGACCCAAGAAGGGATCTTGTGGGTTACATGAATATTCCCAGGGTGAGCAGCCAACTTCAAATCCAATCTTGATTCATGTTAGGTCTGGTTGTCTTTAAAGCTGAATCACTGTGAGGAGCCCACCAAAATTTTCCAGTCCAGTTTGCCAGCAAACCTGCAGCCCACCCCCACGACCAGTGGCCCCTGCTGCTTCCTGGAGGGGGCCCAGGGAGAAGAGCATCTTAGAACCATTGGCCACATCCTAGGATTGATCTCTCTGATCTATTCTTATTCCGCAATCAGTTATAGAGTTCTAAGGCAGACACATCATGAGTAGGTGTCACCATGCTGATGGAATGTTTGGGGTGTTGATGGGCCCCAGGGTATGGCAGAGAAAGAAAGCCATTCCTCAGCCGGGAAATCACTAGCCAACATTTTCAATGAGCACACCCTTCCTGCCCCTCTCCCTCCTTGTGACTCCTCCGTCCAGTTTCTCCAGCAGACAAGGGTGTGGATGCCTTTGAGGAGAGAGTAATTCATTTCAGTAGAAAAGAAGTAGTTTTGGAAGAGGGCAGTTGGAAAATAATGCCAAGCAGCTGTGCCACTGTGGGGTCAGTGGACATCCCACCGGCTCATGTGTCCCTGGGCACATGCCTGGACCCACTCTTGCATCTTTGTTGAGAAGCAGAAACATAATGGGCTCCACAGTTACTTCTCTTTGTTGCCTTTACTCTTCAGCTGATGCTGGGCTTCTGTGGAACCAACATAGGCAGATGGGCCTTGGGGATGTCTCTGAAGAGATTTGTTCCCATTTTGCATATTCCTTGAAGCTCTTCTGATTTCTGGCCTGTGTCCCCCTTGCCGTAATCACAAGTCTTACCTTGTGATCCAGTCTTTATCCTTCTCTTTGGAGGTGGTTTGGGCACCTTTTGTGTATCAGATATGTCGTCATCAAGGGAGAGAGAGTAGGCCACCGGACATGCCTGGTCTCCAGAATGTCACAGTCTTGGGTGGGGGCAGAATTTAACTGGCAGTTCTATACCCAGAGTGCTAAGTGCAAGGTGGGTCTGAGCATGGGAGGCAGCATGGGGTCCTAAGGAACCATTCTGAAGCAGTCTCAGAGATGGGGGTCTGCGAAGTTTCCCTAGGCCAGAAGGGGGTGATGTCCAAACTGAGATCCCAAAAATAGGTGAGAGGAAAATGTGGTGGGAGAGCCAGGAAATGGATGGAGGGTGGGTTCCCAGTGGAGGAGAGCATGTGCAGAGTCCTAGAAGTGATCAGGAGTGGGAAATTTGAGGGTAGAAGGGGACAGGGTGGGTCATGGGAGCTGAAAGGAAAGTAAGAACTTCAGATAAATTAAGTACTTTCCACCAGAATTCAATGAATTTTTCCCCTAGAATGTAATCAAAGCTGAAAATGCGTATGGAAGGTAAATTTTATATTGAACAGGTTCTTATGTTTTGAATTCTGAAGGATGGAAACACATTATGACCATTTTGGTCCCAGACTCATTGGTCTTAGTGTGCACCTGTTCATTGGAGGTTGGTGTTTCATGTAACAGTTCGGATGCTAATGAATTCTCTGCTTTGTTGTTCCAGCACTTCCGGGAGCATCTGGACAAACTTTTTGCCAAAGGAATTGGAATGCTGGATATAGCTCTGAACGAGGCCTTCAACATTCTCAGTGACGTAAGCTCCTCTTTAATTTACCTTTCTTATGTCCAGAAGAAGAAATGGAATTTTATTTTATTTTTTATTTATTTTTTTAGTTTTTCTTTCTTTCTTTCTTTCTTTCTTTCTTTCTTTCTTTCTTTCTTT
>NW_023270855.1:36618024-36732843 GCF_011800145.1 Mirounga leonina | reverse complement strand
TCTTTCTTTCTTTCTTTCTTTCTTTCTTTCTTTCTTTCTTTCTTTCTCTCTCTCTCTCTCTCTCTCTCTTCCTTCCTTCCTTCCTTCCTTCCTCCCTTCCTTTTCTTCCTTTTCTTCCTTTTCTTTCTTTCTTTTCCTTTCTTCCCTTTCTTTCCCTTTCTTCCCTTTCTTTCCTTCCTTCCTTCCTTCCTTCCTTCCTTCCTTCCTTCCTTTCTTTTCTTTCTTTCTTTCTTTCTTTCTTTCTTTCTTTCTTTCTTTCTTTCTTTCTTTCTTTCTTTCTTTTTTTCTTCCTTCCTTCCTTCCTTCCTTCCTTTCTTTTCTTTTCTTTCTTTCTTCTTTTCTTTTCTTTTCTCTTTTCTTTTCTTTTCTTTTCTTTTCTTTTCTTTCTTCCTTCCTTCCTTCCTTCCTTCCTTCCTTCCTTCCTTCCTTCCTTCCTTCCTTCCTTCCTTCCTTCCTTCCTTTCCGTTCCTTTCTTTTCTTTCTTTTCTTTTCTTCTTGCTTCTTCTTTCTTGACCAGCATTACTGTTGCCCTTGGCTGTCACTGAGTGAGGTGCCAGATGGGAGGGAGAGGCTGGCCATTCGAGTCGTCTGGGGAACCAGGTTCAGCCAGTGCAGCCAAACCAACACCCCACTGGGCAGAGCCAGTCGTGCCCTCTGGTTGGGGCTCTTGCCTGCCATGCTTGTTGGCTCTGGGACCACCCACACTTGAATACCTTCCAATGCAGATCTCATCTCAGAAACTTTCAATTTCTTCATGGAGTGGACTCATTTCTCATTGTGTTTCATGCTGAATCCCTGCCTGTGGTGACGTTCAGCAGAAGGGCTTTCTCTGTGCGGTA
The DNA here is from genome assembly GCF_011800145.1 of Mirounga leonina. Lineage (NCBI taxonomy): Eukaryota > Metazoa > Chordata > Mammalia > Carnivora > Phocidae > Mirounga > Mirounga leonina. The sequence goes on along the minus strand of NW_023270855.1, from coordinate 36,732,004 downwards.
GGCTTAGGGGGTGCCCTACCCATCCTTCCTTCTCTTCCAGCCCCTTGAAGATTCACAATACGCAGTAGCACAATCGAGTTTCCAGGAAGCACAACAGGAAGGAATGTTGTTCAACCCACTGTTCCTTACACTTCTTGGAACAAGAATCCATTTTTCAAGTAGCACCTGTTAACATTCCATGAAAACCTTTGAGGGGTCCTGGGCTGGTAATTCTGCCCTTGGAATCCAATTGTGTTAAGCTAAAAGAACATGCATGTGACTTTTGTGTTCTTGTTACTCTGAAAGAGTAGTAGGAAAATAATGACTATCTTTATTAATGCAGGTTCTCTATCATTTATGTAACTGGTATTTGCTGTGTGCTTTTAATGCCAGACACTGGGAACACATTAGAGAATAGCCTAGACAAAGTGTTTGCCTTAATGGACCTCATGTTCCAGTGCAAAGTTTGGGAAATTATGACCCATGAGCCAAATCCAGCCTGCCTCTTGTTTTTGTAAAAATTGTTTTATGGGAGTGCATTCATGCCCACCTGATTACATATCCTGTATGGCTGCTTTTGCATTACAAGGGCAGAGTTCATTAGTTCCGATGGAGACCGTATGGTCTGTAAAACCTGAAATAGTTACCATGTGGCCCTTTACAGAAGTTTGCTGACCCCAGATCTAATGGGAAAAGGCAGATGAAGTGTGTAGTCTTATGGAGAACAGCCCCATTGTTCTAGCTTAATAAGGACTTGCTGTTTTATACAGTGTGGTTGGGAAAGATCTGTCTCATCGGTGCCCTTGGTTGGAGTAGAGATCTTAAGGAAGTGAGGGAACAGTGATTTCATTTTGGGGAAGAAGTTTCCAGCAAGAGGAACAGATACAAAGGCCCTGAGGCAGAGCTGTTTGGCATTTATCATACAGTGAGGAGAGCAATGTGAGGAGCAAAGTGGGGGACGGAGGGGGCTAGGGAATGAGATCAGGGAGAGAGCAGGGACCAGACCATATGACTCCTGTGGGGACTTGGGCTCTTGCTCTGTGTGGGATGGAAGATCACTGGAGTCTGAGCAGAGAATGCCGTGATCAACTTGAGTTTTAGCAGGATTTCTCTGACTGCTGTACTGAGAAACAAAGACAATAGCAGGGAGGCCATGACATTATCTGGGTGACACATACTGGTGGCTTGGACCAGGGAGGTAGGTTAGGATGTTAAGTAAAAAATAGGGGCGCCTGGGTGGCTCAGTTGGTTAAGCGACTGCCTTCGGCTCAGGTCATGATCCTGGAGTCCCGGGATCGAGTCCCATATCGGGCTCCTTGCTCAGCAGGGGGTCTGCTTCTCCCTCTGACCCTCCCCCCTTTCATGTGCTCTCTCTCTCTCATTCTCTCTCTCAAATAAATAAATAAAATCTTTTTTTAAAAAAAAAGAAGTAAAAAAATAGAAATCACTCTAGATGTGTCCAACAGCAGGGGGTTACTTCAGGGTTTTGGCTGTATAAGGGATGGAAAAGCTCAGAAACCAAACAGAGAATGAAACCATCCTGGGATTAGCACCGGCACGAGGCAGCGCCTCTCTAGAGTAAGAGGGACGACTGGACGGAGGGACACCATTGGAGCCTCCTCCCAGTAGCCATCCAGATGGGAATCGAACCATGGAGGGGCTGCCCAGAGAGAGCTGGAGTCACAGGGTGGGAGGCCTGCCTTGGGGAAGCTGATACCTTGGAAAAGATGCAGCCATTGCCAGAAAGCGCCCATGTCCCCAGATCAGAAAAAGGGAGACATAGCTTAGAAAAGCCTTGGCTTCTTCCTTGCATCCTCTAGTATTCTTTGGTCAAAACTCCTGGGGAGCCTGGAAACTGTGGAGCGTGGGGGAAAGGTGTGGGGTGGAACTGAGCGCAAACAGGCACGAAACGGAGCGACAGTTCCGTTGAGGTGCTCCAGGAGCTGGGAGAGCTGCTACAGGCTCAGCGGCCTGCCCACACTCGGTCTTCAGGCAGCTTTGTGGGGCCCCGGGTGTTAGTCTGCAGGCGAGTACCCACCCACCATCACACGGCGTGTCCCAGTGGTCAGTTGTGCCCAACTCCGAAACTCCAGCTTTTCCTACTCAGTGACGCTGGACTCCCAAGCTGAGCATAGGCCCTAATTCTAGACTTCCTTTTACCAATAGTATCTATTGGCACACAGAAGGCCATTCAGGTTTCGGTCCTGAGCCAGTGTCAGGAGGGTAGGGGAGGGAAGCCTCACCAGCACCTCGAATTCAACTCGAATTAAGTCCACGGCTGTTCCCTCGTACTTTGCTGCCCCAGGGTTGCTGCCTACAGGAATTCACATTTAGGTGAGGCTCGGTGATTGGGACAGCCCATCCCTGTTAACAGCTTATGAATAATGTATGAACATAGCTGACCAGAGCAAAGGGCCAAGCTGCACCTTTAAATGCTGAGTTGAACCCTGGATAGGCACCTTCTCAGGGCTTGGAGATGCCAAGCTCTGCATCTTCAGTAGGCTCTTTCTAGAGGGTCATATTGCAAGGACTTGTCACAATGATAAAAATGGTTCTCTTTTTCATCTCAAAAGCCTCGTGTCCATAGCAGGGGAAGGCTACTCTGAGCTGATGAGTCCCTTGTTTGGACGGGTACCCTGTAGTGAATTTCTGTTTCCTGGCTCTTTGGCAGAAGTGGTGAAGGAGCGAGAGTTGGGAGATGCTTGTCATATGAAGTCTGTGGTCTCTGGAGTTAGGCAGGTTGGGCTGAGAATCCTGACTTGGTCAGAATGTGCTGTGTGACCTTGAGAAAACTCTGCTTAGCCTCACCTTTATTTTCCTCATCTGTAAAATGGGGATGGGAATAGACCCAGCAGTGGCCATATAATTGATGAAGCCCAGTGCAAAATGAAGATGCAGGTCCCTTGTCCAGAAGTCATTAAGAATCTTAAGAGAAAGGCAGCAGAGTGTTAAGTAGAGCATGGGGCCCCGTACAGCCATGCACATCCCACGTCCATGAACCTGGCCCTGGTAGACCAGGGTTGAGGATTCTGCACAATGAAGCTGTACCTGCCTCCCTTTCAGCAGGGCTGGGGTAGGTGGGTAGTGCCATCCCTGTGACTACAGAGACACTGGGGAGCCTCAACTCTGGCCAGGCTGCCTCTGGCTTCTAGAAGCAGCTCGAGCTCCTGATGTTTTGGTCTTACTTCCTGCCCCAGTCCTCAGGATTGTCTGCTTCCCTTGATTGTCTCCTCTCTCCTTTTCCTTGCCCTGTGACCTTCTCTCTCCCTGTCCCGTACACTTACCAGTTTTGTACCCAAACCCTTCCAAGCCAGTGTTTCCCACTGCATGCCCAGCTGACGCTGGTCTGCTGAGATACTCCAGCATAAGTGTTGTCCAGGTGGCAAGATGGCACCCTCCTCTCCCGGAGACTCACAAGGCACCTGTGCACATTCAAGACCTCTGAAGTCCTGCAGGGAACAGACCTTTTCCAAAATGTATTTATGCCAGTACTCAAACGTATTGACTCAGGAACTCTTTATCTCATATCAGAACCTCAGGGTTAGAATCTTGTAGAAGTCACAGCTCACCAAACATACCTTCAGGCATAATATGTTTGTAAGCTCCAAGAGGGTATATTAATCTCCCAGCACCTCTCAGATCCAGAGAAATCACCAGCACATGATGGATTTCTTTCCATAATTCTTGGTGACGGAAATATTTGTGAACCAGGGAAACCTTCCACACGCCTCTCTGCTCTGCCTTCACTTGTAAAATTCCTCTGGGGTCTGGCCAGTCAGAAAACCCAATGGGTCCAATGTAAATTCCAGATAGCAAGAAATGGAAAGAACAAAAAGATTACAGAATATCATTGATTGAGGTTGGTTGATGGGTGGCACCATATTTTGAGTGCACATTTATCTCAGAGAGAGAAACATTTCCATCTCATCTCTTGCCACTGGGCTTTTAAATGGCCAAACATTTTGAAAAACACAGAGATGGTTAATCTCCCATGAAAATGAAGCTTTAGCTATTTTCCACTTCATCAATATGACCTTTAAGTGATATAATTCTCTTCTGTGTATTGCGCCTGCCTTTGCAAGCCAATATGAATAAATAGTTATTTCTTAATCACACAAATGCACATTCTCCCTCTGTGTGTGTATCTGTATCTTTCTCTCTTACTCTCTGTCTCTCTCTCTCACACACTCACACACACACACACACACTCGAAAGTGTGATTGTGTTTCGGGCTCGGAATGGTTCAAAGGTTACTAGAACTAAATGAAGTAAATTCTGGTTTGCAATTACCTGCATTTCAGTGTCAGTATTTGCTCAGATGACTTAAAGGCTTGCAGTTGTTGTACAAACGGCTTTGAAAGGAGCATTCAAAAAAACTTCTAAGACCCTTCCATCTATTGATCTCTGCTGCATTCATTAGTTTCTGTAAGAACACAGAGCCAGTTTGCTACAGTAGTTACAGCATCTACCTTGTCATGTGACAACCGCAATTATCTTTTTTGGCGATGAATATGATCTTTTTAGTGATTACCTTTTAAAAATTCTTCTTAGCCAATTAAATAAAATTTGGTGACATTTCAAAGACTGTTAATCACAACCAAATGCTCTAAATGTCAGGATGCATTGAAATTTTTGCTGCTAACTGATGAATCACTGAGCTAATTGTAGTTCATCATCAGGCCCTTGTCATTGTTATTATTATGGAAAATACTTTCATCACTCCCGCTATTCAAAAAAAAAGTTCTAGACAAATATGAAGAGAAGAGATATTACTCATCAAAGCATTTGAATTTAATTGCATTCTTCAAAATTCTCCAACTGCAGATTGCTGCAGAGAATACAAGGGACTCAGTCGGAGAGGAAAGTGATGTTTTTAAATAAACAGCTCAGGGCAGCCCCTTCTTCCAGTCTGCATTATTCAGATATCTTCATTTCCCTCTCTTTCTTGCCTTTCGTTTGGGAGAATATTGCCAGGATGCTTTCCAACGAGTTGCATGAACAACGGTCCCAAGGTGTCTTGATTTTTTTCCCCTTTCTTCAGCCTCTACGAACTGAAGCAGAGATCACCTTTATTTAGTGGCCCACTGCTGGGTTTATTCAATGATCTGAAGATGGTGTTGAATGCAGGCTCCCCCAAAACATTGCCAGAACAACCTGTTGATAGGAAAGGACCACAGGGATGTTTCTTCTTACCGCAGCAAGGAAGAAAATGCACCATGACGATAGAATCTTAGCAGTGTCTCAGAGTAGAAGGGACACCTCCATTTACTGAGACTATGAAGGTTGGTTGAAGGTGGGTCTTTCAGAGTGGAGGAGAAGGAAGAGGCTTGGTTAAGACTGGGTGAGAATCCTAATATTCACCAATAGGATTGGTGGATGCAGCAGAGGGAAGATTTTTGAGGTCAGGGGTTTAAAGAGTCTTAGGTTATAAATTGTCCCGTGATAGTTTCTATTGGAGAGTTGATGGGCCTTTCAGGATGTTCCTGGAATAAGCAATAAAGTTGTTGGCAATTTTTATCTTCCTGGACAAGAGTTTTCTGGAATAGTATGTTAAATTGATAGATAGTAGAACTGTAGTTGTGTATGAGGGCTTTAGTTCTCAAATATTTGTACATACCTGAGAATTTCTATGATATTACATCATGGGCCACGTCTGCTCATTAATTCAAGGACTCCGGACTCCGGTCCAGTCTGAGTTGCAGGAGTGGCTGCCAGGACCAGGACTGCAGTGAAGCAAGTGCCTAAGGCACAGAATATGAGGAGTACTCACTCACTCTTGGTGGGGGATCTGATGACTCCATGTGACCCTACAACTCTGGAAAGGATGGAGGGAGGAAGAAGCAGGTGAAGGAAATGAGCATTTATGGAGCCCTTCCATGCATCTCCATCTGCTCAAGGACCTTCATCTCATTATTGGGAGGCCATAGAGTGTGCTGGATCTGGGAATAGATTCTGGGGTTGAACTGCCTGGGTTTAAATCCTGGCCATTACAGATGGTAGCTGTGTGACCTTGGGCAAGTTAACTAATCTCTGCCTCAAATTCCGCACTTGTAAAATGCCAGTAATGATAGTACCTACCTTAGGGGCTAGTCTTTAGTAAATTAAAACGTGTTGCCCGCCTCCCTCCCTCCCTCCCTCCCTCCCTCCCTCCCTCCCTCCCTCCCTTCCTTCCTTCCTTCCTTCCTTCCTTCCTTCCTTCCTTCCTTCCTTCCATCCATCCTTCTATCCATTCATTCATCCAGTTAGTTATAGTCTTCTCTCTCAAGTTGCAACTTCAGTCTCTACATCAGAACTCTAAGAGACTAGGCATTAAATCTCAACTTGAATGCTTTATTAGCTCTCTGCTTCTGCAGGAACCAGCAGCAAATCTAAGAACAGCCTCCATCCTTCCCTAGTGCCTTGGTCAACAGATGGAACGTGCCCACTCAGTGCCTTTGCATGTGCTCTTGGCCCTCTCTGGGACATCCCTCCCCCAGATACTCACCTCCTGCAGGTGTCACTCATATATCACCTTCTCAGTGAGGTCTTCTCTATTTTTTCTAAAGTTGCCCCCTCCCCATTTCCCATCCCCCTGCTCTGCTTTCTTTTTTCTTTTTTTGTTTCTTAACATCACTGTTACCACACATACAACAAAATTGACTTATTTACTTTGTTTCTATATGTCTCCCCACATAGAATTATAAACTACAGGAGGGAAGGGATTTTTGCATGTTTCATCCCCAGCTCTGTGTGGGTACTTAGTAAATAATTTTAGAATTAATGAATAAACTTCACCAATTATAATGGTGGGAGTTTTCACTACTGAAACTTAAAGACTTTTTGTGTGTTTTCATGCCTTGGCACTGTCTTGTTAATTGTAGGGTTTTTGATTTTGATTATTTATTTATTTTAAAATTTTATTTATTTATTTGAAAGAGAGAGAGCGAGAGAGAGAGCATGAGTGGAGGGGAGGGCAGAGGTACAGGGAGAAACAGACTCCCCACTGAGCAGGGAGCCCAACTCGGGTGTTGATCGCAGAACCTGAGCTGAAGGCAGACACTTCAGCGACTGAGCCACCCAGGTGCTCCAATTGTAGGGTTTTTTTAAAGGACCTGGTGTTACTTTGAATTGCAGCATTAATAACATTCATTAAGGGAATTCTTCACCGCTGATTCAAGGGAAGGACACCGAGTTCTGGTGACCAGTCTACCCCAGTCTACCACTCACGAAGACTGGGAGCTTTTACAATGCCACATAAAACTGAAAGTTGAAGAAATTTAGGGTTTTGCACACCAGTGGGCATAATCTTGGAATTTCAGTAATGTACATAAATTAATATGTAATGTTACATGCTAACAAATATATATTTAAAACAAACCCTACAAGGAGTGCTTAGGCTTCTAGTCTGAATTGGCATGTTCCTGACTTTATTCTCCATGTGTCCAAAACCTCGCTGATTGTATTATATAATGCATCCAACCAGACTCCTTTAGATTTTGAAAGAGACAGTTGTCTGCCTCGTATTCTGTGGCTCATGTGTTCCTAAAGGGTGACTGTGCCAATGCCTTAGGGGCTTATATTCTGTGACACTATCTGTGCTTGAAGTAAGACAGGTTATTTGCCCTAGAATCTCACTTCCCACCTTACGTGTGTTTTTCAGAAATCCCCTCTGAGGTCAGTATGTAGTTTCAATTTGTCAAAGCAGATAGGGTGAATGCATGGGGAAAAGCTTATCGTGTAGGTTCTGCTTTGCAGAACAAGCTCTTGTTTTGAGAGGCTTCCCAAGCCCTCATGCCTCTGAAGTCTCGTGGATGTACAGAACTCTCTGGTGTGTTTTATTTTATTTTATTTTATTTATTTGGGGTTGTTTTGGCTTTTTTTTTTTTTTTTTTTTTTTATGTTATGTTATGTGTGTTTTTTAGTTTGAACTTGTTTCTTCCCACAGTTCAACCACACAGGACAAGGAAGCATCTGCAGCCAGGCCATCATGCTCATCACCGACGGGGCGGTGGACACCTATGATACTATCTTTGCGAAATACAATTGGCCAGATCGCAAGGTAAGTTGCTGATGCTGGCCATGCAGGCGCAGTTGCCGGAGAATCTGTGTTATACTGTAATGCCCAGGTTGTCCAGGGTTAGGTGCCCATCTAGATTTAATCTCATAATGACCTATGGTTTCTCAGTCTTGTGCCTTCCGGTTCACCAAACTGAATATGATGGCTTTCCTTGTTTTCAAAATGAAACTTTTTTTTGGAGGAGAGAAGAAATCCATAAAGACATGGTTAACGTGTTCAGTGAAATGATTCACTGAGAAGGGTGCTTTGTCCATATTGGGCAGCACTTTTGTTTTCCGTGGAGCCAGAGCTGCTTGGTGAGTCCAGCATCTATAGATGGTGATGTCAGCCATGGTGGCCATACAGTCATCTCCTGGATGTTTCTGTTTTTCTATGGTTCCTCCTTCTGCACCCTCGTTATCACCCAGAAGCTTCTCTCCATCCCCCAGGGCTGTTCCTCCACCCTTGTCAAAGCTTGTTCTCTATTCTAATTCCTTCTTTGCTTTCCAGGTTGACATTTATTTATCTGATGAACCCATATGTTAGGATATCAATGATGAACATTAACATTTTTGGTGCCTCTGAGTGCCTAAACCCAGACGTTCCTCAAGCTGTGAGCTAGTTTGAATTCTCTGGGGAGATTTTTAAATTATGGATACTTGTACTCTATCCCATATCTACAGAATCAAAATGTCTAAGGATGTGCTTCAGTAATCCATGTTTTTTTTTTAAATTCTTTTTTTTTAATGTTTTATATATTTATTCATGCAAGTCAGAGAGAGAGAGAGAGGCAGAGGCAGAGGGAGAAGCAGGCTCCCTGCTAGGCGGATGCGGAACTCGATCCCAGGACCCCGGGATCATGACCTGAGCCGAAGGCAGACGCTTAACCATCTGAGCCACCCAGGTGCCCCTCAATAATCCATGTTTTTAATAAGTTCCTCTGGTGGGCACCAATCAGCAGCTTAGCAGTCAGTGAAGGGGGCTTTTCATAAGCAGCTCCATTAAGACCGAATAAATTACCAGATGGGTCTCACATACTGAATTCTATAAATCCTTCCCACATGGTGATACCTGTTGGATAGCAGTTGCCCAGTAATATTGGTATTTAAACATCCAGTCCTTACTTGCAGGGAGAGGCAGAGGACGAGGGCTTCCAAGTCACAGTTCTTCAGATAAAACACAAATTTACACATATCTTGCCAAAGGTACAATATTCATTTTCGGCCAGGTGCTTTCTTAGATTAATTGGAACCAGGATCTTGGAAATTTCAACATTTTCAAGGAGTTTCATCTACTTATAGAGTATTTCAAGTCAAAGCAGATTTGCTTTTTGTAGTAAGAAAGTCTTCTATGATTAGAAATTAATAGCAGGATCCCGTCCCTCCTGCTCCATTCTGGAGAGTTCTATGGCATTCATATACATATACATACACATTCTTCTTGATGACTTCTCTGTGGAGGTGCAGGTAATGAGTCTGGGTCCCCATGTGTTAAAGGGAGATGTGTTTAGCATCTTTTAGCACCATGTTAAAGGGAGATGAGGTGCAATGTCTAAGCGGTCATCTTTCTCTGTTATTCTGAACATTAGATATTTAGTAGAGGGTTCTATCATGCTGTAGTTGGCAATCTTCAAGATTATAGAAACAGGAAGTAGATTCAGAAGAAAGGAAAATGATCTGAAGACTGGCATGTGATTCCCATAAGACCGTGGTTCTCAAGCTTGAGCGAATATCAGAATCATCTGGAGGACTTGTTCCAACACCAACCGCTCACCCCATGCTGGGAGTTTCTGATCCAGTAGGGCTGGCTGGGGCCTGAGACTGTGTGTTTCTCACAAGTTCCCAGGTGATGTGGATGCTGCACACTTGGGGAAGGACTCCTGGAAGTAAGAAACAGCCCAAGGAACAGCGTTTGGTTCTTCCGTGGGCTTGTCTACTTTTGATCCCTCTGTTTACTTTACAGGAACCTGTTCCCTTAGTCAAATCCAGGGCAAAAGTATGTGTTTCTTGGCTCATACTCTGTTTAAAAAAATTGCCAATTACTGATTGTCATTTAAAAATCTGGAGCGAGTATATAAAATTTTAAAGTTTTAATTTCTCTCATAAATGGGTACACTTGGCACTTGGGAGCCATCATTCTTATATGGCAAAAAAAAAAGCCTGGAGCTGAGACATGGCTGCCCCCAGAGATGGCAGGTACATGCTGCTTTTGACCATGACCTCACCATTCTCTCTTCTCCTCCCAGCCTGTTTCACTCCTGTGCTTGACATGCCCACAGGGATGGAGTTCTGGGTTGACAGGTACTTGCTGCTTCCCAGGCAGGGCTTGTATTCCCCAGATTCTGGGGCTTCATTCTTTTGTCCAGGTGCTGCCCGAATCTTTCTCTCTTCCCTTCCAGTCAGAGGCCATCTTGTCTGCTTGAGCCCTAAACTTCAGACACCTTCAGGGTTGTCCTAGGAGTGGTATATGTTCATGTCCAGCACTGTAATTACTTCTAGGCCTATCTTTCATCTTCATTGGTTTGGTGAGTCCTTGGGGACAGATTCTGTATCTCTGAACAGTACCACCACCATGCACCATATCCCAGCGCTGCTGAGAAGTGTGGCATAGAGACCCTAGGGTGGCCTCATGATTCCCGCCCCCAGCTGTTTACCCCCTGTATAATCTCCTCACCTTGAGTATGAGTGGGCCTTGTGACTTGATTCTAACCAATATAATATAATAAGGTGAGGGGATTTTGTAGATATAATCAAGGTCTCAAGTTAGTTGGTTTGAGCCAATCAAAAAGGATATCCTGGGTGAGCTATACTTAGAAGATCTTTAAAAGAGGGCCTAGACACTCCCTGAGGGCAGAAAGGTTCTCCTTGCCAGTTTGACGAAGGAAGCAGCTTTTGGAGAAGCTCATCAGCAAGGAGCTGGGGACAACCTCTAGGACCTGAGGACATCCTCCAGCTAACAGCCAGCAAAAAGCTGGGCCCTCAGTCTTACAGCCACAGGAAATGAATCCTGCCAACAATTTGAGTGAGCTTGGAGGCAGATTCTTCCCCAGTTGAGCCTCCAGACGAAAGCACAGCCCAGTCAGTACCTTGATTGCAGCCTTGTGACATCACAGACAGAAGACCCAGCTAAGCTGTGCCCAGACTCCTGACACAAAGAAACTGGGGGGTTGCAAATGTGTGTTTATTTAAGCCACTATATTTGTGGCAACATGTGATGCAGCAATAGAAAACTAATAGAAGAAGCAAGGAGAAGGGGAAAAGGAGAGGAAATCATTTATCATAGCAATATAATAAAACCTCCCCAAACCTAATTGCTTAAGAGAACAATTTATTCTTTCTTGCAATTCTGTGGGTTAACTGGATGGTGATTCTGCTCCACATGGTGTCAGGTAGAGGGACTAAGGAAGCTGCAGGAAGTTGGGAGCTTGGCTGGGCTGTCTGGGTTCTCCTCCCAAAGACTTGTGTCTCCCCATGGTATCTAACCCTCCAGGGCCACACTGTGAGGCGTCTCCCCTCAGTGCAGTAGCCTGGACTTGCCTACATTATGGCAGATGGGTTCCCAAAAGGAGAGAGCTGAAGGAAGTGGGGAGCAGGCCAGGAGGCACTTATGGGTGTCATTTTTTAAAGCTATCTATCACCTAACCAGGGCCTCGTTCAAGGCAACTGCTTAATAAAACATTTTAGAATGAGTTGGGAAAAGGAATGCATTATTGGTGATTTAGCTGTGAGTCCGAAGACAGCATCATGATTGCCATGCAATGTGTCCCTTGCCAGCATTTTATTTCTGAGGGCAGAAATGAGGAGCTATTTATTCATTTATTGGATGCCATTTACTTTTGCCTAATATCCACTGGTTAGCAGTTTAACAGCAGCTCTTACATACTTGGAATAAAAAATGAACTTCTCAACACGGAAGGGACTCATTCCAGGGTCTGCTCAAGAAATAAAGCTGCCTGTATTTAAATTAAAATAAATGGTCATACCTGCCACCTATATAGTTGCTCTTCCAAGTGAACTAAAAAAAAAAGAAGAAGAAGAAGGTCATGGAATGATTTATCATTACCTTTCTTGCTGCATAGGACAGAGTGGAGAGTGGATAGGTAAGAAAATGGTAGGAAAGTAATTTAAGGAATCTATCCCTATAGGAAGGCCTGTTCGTCAACCCCTGACTTAAAGGAATCAACCGGGGTGTTGTTAAAAGTCATTGAGATGCCCTTGGAAATCCGTGCATTGGATGAATTCAACAGAGGGTGGTCTTGGTGGTTTTTCGCTTCCTTTCCACTGCTCTTTTCCACTTGAATGAACTATACTAGCCACATAATCAGTGGCAGAGGGGTGGGAGCCTTGCCTCGGGGTCTCTTCCACGTTTGGAGTGGTGCTTTCTGCTCTCCTGGCCCGAGTAGTTCCTGTTTTTCCCCTTTTCCGTCAGTGCTGCCACCAGGGCCGGGTACAGGACCCGATGCTGGGGCCGTTCAGAAGGGGGATGCGCTGCGGGTCAGACTTGACTGCCCCTTGAATCCTGTTTTGGTGGTGACGGGGCACGTGGCAGTGTCACAGCTTTCATGTCACCTGAGTAACAAAGGGAACACCCCGGAGAGTATCACATTCCCTCTTGGCTGAGACCCAGGAAGCCAGAGACTCCCTGAATCCAAGGATAGCAGGATCCCTGGGATGCCTGTCAGAATCCACCTGCTCGGGGGCTAACCCCTCTCTTTGCTGTGTGTGATACCCCGGTGGGGGGCGGGGAAGACGTGGCTGCAACTGCCACATAACACACCACGTCTCGACTGGCTTCAGCTGCAGGTGAAGCAGTGGAACCTTGCCTGGGCGTGTAGTGTGGGCAGTGACCCTTCTGTGCCTGCCAGACGTCCCTGCACAATCTGTCCTTCACATGTGTCTGTGATGAGAAGGGCAGGCAGCACCGGGATGCTCCCTACACTTCCCTGAGCCTGAGTCTCTCCCTCCATGAGAGAATGCCTTCAACTACTTTCCTGTGCCAAAATGTATATACAAAACGAATGAGAGCTAATTCTTATCAAATGCCAAGGGGCAGGCACCGTTCTAAATGCTGCACGTACATTTAATTCACACAGAAACCCAAGAGGCGAGCACTCCTCTATCCCCTTTACACCAAGAGGAAACTGAGGTCACATAACTGAGTCAGGGTTCCACAACTAGCATTTGGATCTGAACTGACAAGCCAGCATCAAACACAGAGGCTGTTCCCCGAACCTGGATGCAGACGTGCTGAAGGGGAAAGCAAAACAAAACGGCCTTAGGTCCCAGGAAGAGCTGTCCATCCATACCACATACATTGTCACCCAGAAAGTAAGTTCTTTTCCTTGGCCTTCCCACCCCCAAGTGTGTGGGGGGGGTCTGCGGAATGTCAAAGATTTGGAACTCCTCGTGGCTGCAGGCAGAGAGTAATCGGATGGCAAATGGGTGGCCTCAGGTCGAGGCTGTCTGGGTGTAACTAAATGGTTTTCCTCTTTTAGAAAGAACTTCAAAGGTGCATGCTCTTTCGGTTATGTGTGCTGTGTGTCCTATTATCATTGACGTCCAGAACAAAAGGGAAGACGGTTGCCGTGGTGAGGCCCTTGGAGAGGCAAGCAGGGTTCAGGTTTCCTGAAGCATCCTCGGTGAGCTGGTGGGGATGGCATGGAGGGGTGGGGCCAGAACGGCTCCTTGTTAGGGGTCCAGGGGAAGACCTTGATCACCGAATGGTTTGGGGGCTGGCTATGGAGCACCTTTGGAAACATTGTTGGAGGTCACCATCCTTCGACCTGGTGTCACAGAAATCTCCAAGAAAGAGCTTTGGTTATGTGTGCGGTGTGTCCTATTATCATTTACGTCCAGAACAAAAGGGAGGACAGTTGCCCCAGGCCTCCCTCCCTTGGCATAATCTGGAAGCTGAAGCCTCAAGCCAGCCATGTCTTCGTGGCCTCGAGGTGCTGGAAGGCTGAGCTCTTAGTGTCCCCGGGGTGGTTTTGGAAAGCTCAAGTGCCCCTCCCTCCTCATCTTTCCACAGGACCTGTGCCGCTCTGGGGAGCCGAGTTTCTGAGCCGAGTCGGTGCTCATCCTTTTAAGAACCAGCCCTTAAATAGTCTCAAGCAATCTAGAAGGAAGTTTTTCTTTCTTTTTTTCCCTAAACTACATTGTTTCCTTTTCCGACTTTCCAATGATTTTACAAAGCTCTTTCTTTGCCTCCCCTTGAGCTGGTCAGGAGGAGAAGGGATTTACCCGAAACAGCAACTGGGGAAGGAGTTTAGGTTGTACCGCTTGTAGGTGAAGAGTCTCCAAGTGCTCTTGCTACCCCCACCCGACCTGTACTCTGGCTCTCCCCCTCATGCCGCAGAACCAGGTGAATGTGGGGGCTTGAGGGTGGCAGAGGACGTTGACAGGGGAAGTAGAGGGAAGGAAGTAGCCATACGGTGTGTGGGGGGTGTGATTCATTCATTCAACAGATTTGTACTGAGAACCCACCGTGTCCCAGGCCACCGTACCAGAGCCCAGGAGCATGGGGCTGACATGAGAGCTCCAAGCAGATCGCAGACAGCAGATAGCAGATCACAGATAACAAGCAAGTGAAAAGACCAGGTGGTTAGAATCCATGATGAATCTTCCGAAGGAGACCAGCAACAGCCTGAGACAGAAAACGGGGTGGTCCAGGGAAGTCTCCCTGCAGAGAGCACGTGTGAGTCAAAGGAGCTGGGCAGGACAGAGGGAACAGTATTTCCCAGGACCCTGTGGAGGAGCAGCTGGGTGCGCGTGAGGAGCTGGATAAAGAGCAGGTGGGGGGAGCCTCGTGGGCGTGGGGGGCAGCGCCATGGTGGGGGGGCTGGCTGGCGGGACAGGCGGGCGTTAGCTCCTGCACACCTCGACGGGCACGGTAAGGAGCTTTGATTGTGATCCAAGAGCAGTGAGGAGCCATGGGAGTCTCTTGCACGGGGGAGAGATGTAGCTGACTGTTTTCTGCAGTGCTGCCTGACTACTGTATGGGGAACCAGTCTACGAGGCCTGGGCCCGGCTGGGTGTGCGGTTTTGTATTGACTCCTCCTCATCATTGATTTCAGTGGGGGCAGACGGTAGGTAATAAGTAGGTAGTAGGCTTTTCTTTTTCTTTTTTCTTTTTTTTTTAGCTTCCTTTCAATGCTCCAAGATGCCCCTGTGTCCCTCAGCTCTTTGATTTCAGGGCTCAGTTGGGTGGTTACATTTCTCTGTCTTCTTCCTCCCTTCCTCCGTCCCACCATCCCTTGCTCCTTCCCTGACAGAAGTCACATTTTGGTCCGAAAGTTTTGGGTCAGTTTGTGTCGTTGGCTGTATTTTTTCAAGGCTGATAAATCCTAAAGCTGTCTTAGGAAAATAGCAGGAACATTCATTTCTCGTGGTCAGTCAACGGTATGACAGGAAAGGGCATTTTCAGTCACTGTGGGGAGAGTGCACGCAGGCCCTCTTTGCCGCCAAAGGGAGGATTGAAATGGCTCGCTGTCTCCTGGTTTGTTTTTAATTACTTCTGCTGGTATTAGACATCCTGTGACTCCAGCAAGAAGAACATGACAAGACAAGTCAGGAACGAGGCCCACTGATGCATGGTTGCTGACAGCCATGGAAAAATACTTCATGTCGGGGGCTCTGCCTTTCTCTGTCACAGTGAGTGCTGCTTCTCTTCGTGGGCTCAGCCTTGGGGCCTTGGCCTCCAGCCAGGCACCACTGTCCTGAGGAAGCAGGTAGGGGACAGTGCGCATTTCTTCCTGTCCCCTCTACCCCCAGCGTCTCCATGCTTAAACCCAGAGTCAAATGCTTTCTCTGCTCATGTCATTCTTAGCTCTGCCTTGTGGAGTAGACTCTCTGAGTGCCATTCTTACCTTACAGGGGAGGGAGCTCAGGCTCAGGGAGATTGAGCTACTTGCCCAGAGCGCACAGCTATGAAACCGGGGGGGGGGGGGTCTTTGATCCTGACTTATGTCAGAATGCACCCTAAATGAAGCAGTTGGTTGTTGGGGGCACTTGCAAAAAAAAAAAAAAAAAGATTCCTGGGTCCTACTCTTTGCAGGTGCAGCCCTGGATTGACATTTTGATAGGTGGTTCACTGGCCACACTTTGTGAGTTAGGAGGATCTTAGTGCCCCCTCCATGGCCCAGCAGGTGAAGACCATCCATGCTAGAGCATGCTGAGAAATGCCACATGGCACGGTTGTGTTCCCAATGGATCAGGCAGGGTCCACTTAGGGGCAGAAACCCTAAAGCTATTTTACCAGAGAGAATTTAATGTTAAGAATCATTGACCAGAAAGGGCCAAAGGAGAGGTATGGGGTGCCACGGAAGTAGCAAGTTTACTACCCCATGGCTGGTGGGGGGCAAGCAGGAGAGGGGAACGGAGGAGGAGAAGTCATTAGTAAAACTTAGAAGCTGGGAGGAGAGGACTCGGGGGCTGAGACCCTGACCTCTGAGAAGGGCACACTGGTTGGAAGGGCGGGCAGGCTTTTGAGGAGGGGGTGCTGGGGTCTCTGGAGGGGATGGACCTGATTCTGTGAGTGCTGGGAGAACTATAAACTAGCTTTGTTCACTGCTATGGGGATATACTGTCCCTGGCCAGGGCAAGGAGACTTGCTGGAGTGACGGCACTGAGAACCAGGAGCCCACAGGAACCAAACTGGAGGGAGCGAGTTCCATGTCCTTCCTCAAACCTTGCAGTTTCCCCCTGTTGGCCCTTCTGGCAGAGCCTCGCCAGAAATGGCTGGCAAAGCAGAAATGTGGTTTGCAGAGTCCCAGCCCCAGCCTCATAGAGCCCGGTGGATTTGGTGCTGAGGCAACTCTAGCTTATTAACCAGCACACCCAGTAAGAACTGGAAGCTTGCTGAATAAGTTCAGCCTTGTTTGCAGGCTAATGACATGTCAAGGTCTAATTTCCTGGGTTTTATTCCTTTTGGTCTATTGAGTAGGGCTCTTGGTGAATGGGCAAGGGTAGAGAAGCAGCGCTGTCTAACAGAAAGAGGGTGGTGTCTGGACGCTGACAAATCTGTCCCCCACATCTGTCTATCAGGGTTAATTATACACACCTTGCAGTGTTCTTCAGAATGAAATGAGATGATGTGCTAGCAAGATCAGTGCTGGGCACAGAGTAGGCGGGGTACGTGATGCTATACCCTCATCATTGTCACCATGATTGATGAGCACTCGTATTGTTCAAATCTTCTGTTATAGTTAGAATGCAGTGAATTCAAGATGGTGTAGCCATAGTTTTTCAGATGTGGAAAATAGAAAGTACATTTTTATCCCTGAAAATGGATTAATCTTATGCAGTGTCTTGGTTGACTTATAAGAAGATTAAAGTATTCAGAGGCATTTTAAAAACGTTTATAAGCCTTTCCTTTTACCTGTTTCATGAATAAGCATATACAGAGAAGTAAACTTCTGACACCCCGTAAAATATACCGAGATCTATTTGGTCATTCACTATCATTAAATAATTAGTCTACGTAACAGCTGATATTCCTCAATTCAGACAAGCAGCCTGTCTGTATTAGTGAAATGTAAAAAGGAGATTTGCAAAGTAGTGTTGCTTTTATATGAGTTACCTCTTTTCTAGAGTGGTGGTTAAGGCTCCAGGCTTCACTGTGTCTGAGTAGGGTGACTTTGGGCAAGTGATTGAATGTCCTGTGCTTAGTAACCTCATCTAGGAAATGGGGGTGGCACAAAACTCACGCTGTCCTCGCAGGGCTGTCACGGGGGCAGGGCAGGTGTATCAAGTCCTGGGGGGCAGCAGGTGCTTGGCAAACGTCAGTGATGGAGAAGAGACTGCGGTCTGCAGGATTCCAGTCCAGGCTCTGCGGGTGCATCCTCAGGCAGCCCACAGTGCCGGGAAGCAGAAGAGGATGTGGCCTTGGCACAGCAAGTTTGGGAATGCGTGTGGCTGGTGCAGTGGGTTTGCAAGTGCTTGGTTCTCATCAGCAGCCTTGGATCGTCTCCTTTCCTCATTGGCTCCCTTCGTGAACCTCACCCCATAGATGCTTTGGCGGGAAGCCTCACAAGCACCTGCTTGTTGGGGACCTTGGGTTGCGAGCTGGTCAGGCCAAGTCAACAGAGGAGTCCTGGGCAGAGGCTCCGTGCCTCTGCTAGCGGAAGCTGCCCCGCGGCCGTCTGGGAGCGCCTTGCTCAGACTCAGCGCGTCTTGTAGGTTCGCCACCTTGTCGGGTGAGCTCCTGCCCACTTTGCTGCGCTTCTGTCCTCAGCTGGGCCGGAGTGGGTGCCTAGCAGGACTGAGAGGAGGGCAGAGCACACCCCTACTGTCTGGAAACGTGCCCCAGTGTGTTGGGGGTCAGGAGCCTCCAGGCCTAGAAACCAGCTGTGCTCCTCCAGCCTCTATTGCTCTCATACCTGCTCATAAATTTCAATCAAAGCGCATTTCACCCCAAGCTTCGGATAGATTGGCTTCATCAGAAGGCACTCCACAGCCTGTTCTCCACACAGAGCCAGACACTTCGAAAACCAGAGGCCGGTTGTGCCAGTGAATCGCGCCCCCCCCCCAAAAGCTGACTGGCTCCCTGGGCTCTGCTGAGTCTCAGCTGAAGTCCCAAGAGAGGCCCACAGGGCCTGGCCCGATGGGTGCCCATTCATCCCAGTCTCCTCTGCACTGTTGTGCCCTATGCCCTCCGCACAGCCTGTGGCTCTCAGCCACGCCGGGCACACGGTCACCTTAGGACATGAGCACTGGCTGTTCCCTCTGCCCGGGGCACTTTGCCCCCAGATTTCCAGGTGGATCACCCCTCACTTTCTTCATGTCCTTGTCCAGATACCAGCTTTCCAATGAGACCTATCCTGACTCTCTGATTTAAAGTTGTCCCCCAGCCCTGACCCCAGCCATCTTAGTTACTGCTTCCCTTTTAATGGCGGCATTTTGGGTCTGGGCTGTAACATACTAGATAACCATCACAAGGAAGTAAGTCGTGCTTGGTGTCCCATCCATTAGAAACATGGCCGTATGTACGAAACAGAGCAGGTGCTGTGTCTGTTTTGGCCATCGGTGTGCCCTCAGTGACCAGAGCAATGCCCCGCACACAGTGTGTGCTCAGGGAGCCTTCCCTGCAGGAAGGAGCCCATGTAAGCACAGCACTTTGCTGAGCGCTTTCCAAGTATCATCTCATTTGATCCTGGCAGTACCTTTATGGTATAGATATTTATAGTATGTCCCTTTTATAGGTGAGGAAACGGACTTGACAGCACGTTAAGTAACTCAGCTCCAAAGCCCGAGCTTTAACCTGCTGGCCAGCACCGCCTTCTGGTCTGAGGCCCTAGGGTGCACAGAGCATAGAAGCCTCACGAGGACTTCCCAACTGAGCTTCTCTGGGACCTGGTGAAAGGCTTCCAGGTAATGGCATTTCTAGCACCTAGAACGTCTGGGCAGCACTTGATGCAGTGCTTATTGATGATTGGTGTCATTATCTCTGCAATGATTATCTTTCCAGTAGACAACAGATTGGCTCCTGTTTCATTCTCCCCTGAAGCTTAGTACTTGACGTCATGATGGATGTGTAGTAGGTGCTCAGTAAACAGTTGTGCAGGGGAGGTAAGAACAATTAGATCTAGGTCAAGGTGGAATTTCTGCATCCCCCTTGTGAATCCTCACCTGCTTTGCATGTTAAATGTCATGTGCATAGAGGTCTGACTTGCCCTTCGAACTTGATCCCAATAGCCCAACAGAAAGGGTCCCCAACTCCAACCTGACCCTGAGCCTTAGCCTTTCACCCCTTGGAATCTCTTGCTTGTTTTCACGTTGCTGGGGCTTCATCATAGAGGAGCCCTTTGCTTTTTAGCTAACTTTACTGGTAGAGAAATCACCGAAATCACCTTTATTCCTCATAAATGAAATTCCTGTTTCCAGTAGATTTCAGGAAATCCAATATTCTCCATAGGCTGACCCTTATATGCCCTCTTCAGACATCTGGGGATAAAACTTGTGGCTCCCAATGCCAAACAGTTCTGGCCGTCAACCTGGTATCTGCCTGGCTACCCTTACCTTAATCATTCCCATAAAAAATATGAAGGGAGGAGATTGATAGAGCTTACTGAACATGTTCCATCACTGCAACCTGCACTGTGGGCCCTGCTCTCATCTCAGAGCCTCCCAAGGGGCCTCCCCCCTCCCTCTCCACATTGCAGTAAAGTTGACTTTGCTTCATCGTTCACTGGTCCATAATCTAATAATAGATTCTGTGCTATACTCTTCACTCCTCGGGGATTCCTACCTAGATGAAAACAGACCAGTGGGGCCTCTCTGGGGTAGACTGGTATGAGCTGCATGCTAACTGCCCAGTGGGAAGCCTGCTGCCTCACGGGCCTTATTATAAAGCAAGGGACCCAGCAAATGAAGGTGAGGTGTACAGGGAGGATTAGCTAACCAGCCATGCAGCCTCCTGGGGCCACCTCAGGCCCTGGAACAGATTTCCGCAGTGCCCTCTGATTTGAAGAGGGTGAATCTAACTGGGGGCAAGAGTCTGGTGCCTTTTGGTTCAGAAGCCTGAATTTTTTGGCACTCCCCGATCCTTGGTTTCATGAATCTGATCCTTAGAACCCATAGAAACTTTAAGACTTTTAATATTTGGATCATTTTAATTTTGCTTTCACCTGATTTGTTTCTGTGCCTCCATGGGACAGAAAAATGATGGTTTTAGAATTTCAAAGAAGAGTGTTCAGACTCCAAACGAAAGGATCTCTGTATAAGCCAAGGAAAGATGCTTACTGAAATGTGTTTTCTTCCCACAGAATAAAAATCTCAACCCTGCTAAAAATCCTGACCCTTTCTCTTCCTCTGAACTTAGGAGGTGGCCTGTTATGAGATCTTCTCATTAAAAATAATTGGGGCCCCCTTTAAAAGACAATATCCAGTGGAGAGTCATCTTAAGTTAGGGATGGACAGCTGGTCCCCCGACATCAGGAGAAAGGGGTGGGACTCTCTGAGCTTCTAATTTGTAAAATGGCCTTGCCAATAGTAGCTCCTTTCCAGTTTTCTTGCAAACACCATGAGAAAAGGCACCTGGCAGTAGCTTCTGGTCCACAGACCCAGTGAGGGACATGGGACAAAATTCTTGAAAAAGAAGGGGAACAAAGTGAATGAGGCAGGATCCTTGAAGAGACCTAGATGGTACCTGAGATCTTGAGAATGCAAAAACGCTTAAGAGGAGTTCTCTAGACCTTTCTGGAAGGATTGCTCTCTGCCCTTGCTGTGGCCCCTGTTTTCACTGACTTAATTCTACACTTTGAGGCTGTGACTGACTGCTGTCTGCCCTGTTACCTCTACGACCTTGCCTGGTTTCTTGCGGTCCTGGGGCTCTGCGGGCCTCAGGGTCTATGAGCTCGAGAGGGGGTTGGCTTGTGTTTAGGGACAGTGCGGGACCCCCTGCCATCCTTAGCCCCATCTAGGTCCAAGGGGTGAGTGTGGGCTAAGGTGTCCACCCCTCATGTGAAGCCCAGGCTTTTCTCTGAGCTCTCCGTACGGTGACTCGGTCTTTAGGACGCACAGACTTTGATCAACCTGTGGCAGAAGGTTTGTGTGAAACCCTTCCTGGTTTTTTCTTTTCTTTTCTTTTCTTTTCTTTTCTTTTCTTTTCTTTTCTTTTCTTTCTTTCTTTTCTTTTCTTTTCTTTCTTTCTCTTTCTTTCTTTCTTTTTCTTTTCTTTTCTTTTCTTTTTTTTCTTTCTTTCTTTGAAACACAAATGGGATCTGGAATTGATCCCAGATAATACATCTGCCTCTTCATTTCACTTCAGAGGGGCAGGATAACAGGAAAGGCAATGAAGACAACTAAATGCATTTATGATTTATGCCCCTGTGATAAATCAGTGGGTGATTTCTCCCCAAAATGTGGTCACTGCCCGGCTAACTCATACCAGCTGCCACATCTGTGAGATGCAAAAGGGGATGGGGGCCGAGCCCGCTCCGTGCCATGTGCACACCAGGCCTGCACCCCGCCCCCCACGGGCGGGTTGGGACGCGGGAGCGGGGCGTCTCTACGCCCGCAGTCAGGAGGAGGGCTTGCCTTGCCGCCACCTTCCGCTCCCTCTTGCGTCCGTGCGCGCCTTCCTTGCGGCTTGCCGGTGCAGTTCCGTGCAGCCTGGCCTTGGTTCATCTCCAGCCTTCCTTTCTGTGCTTACCTTCATGTGTGAGGAGTTAGATTTTTTCCATTCCCTAAAGGTGATTCGATCAGGCCAGTTCTCACCAGAGTCCCTCAGAGCAAGCGGGGAGAGTGGAAAATCACATTAACTCTTACATTAACTCCAGCTGCTTTGTGCGGAGAAGGAGATGGCAAAGAGGCTTCATCTGGAGGGCCAGCTCCTGGCCTGGGGAGGGGCTCCCTGGAGCGCTGGCTTGGGAGGGGACGCAGGGGCCCGTCTGGCTGGGAGGGGAACAGGGCCATGGCCAGACAGCAGTGTCAGAGTGCACGGGAAGGCCGGCGGTGGCCCTGGGACCATGCATCTGCCGTCCCTCTCCTCCGTGGTCTCTTCGCATCCTGAAGGCTCGGCCTTGCCTTTCTGAACCTGGGAAGCTGAATCTACATGTTCCAAAAAATTCTGTCATTAGAAATTTTCAAAAATCTCTTGAACCTTTTTTTTTTGGCTGCTTGGCAGTCACATAGCAACTGGATTGCTTACTTCCCCACCATTTGTTTTTTTTTTTTAAGCATCATCTGAAGCTAATTTATCCAGGAATAACTTGGGCTTTGGGGGGGAAAAGTCACATTCATTTTATGTTACCTGCAAATGAAACTGCCTAGTTTTGCCTCACATTTTCCTCTTGTTGAAAAATGTCTTTGTTACTCCATTTTTGCCTTTTATTACACAAACTTGAGAAACTCTCAGGAATGCAGTTTAAAGAGTTCGGCAACATTATTTTCCTCACCTTTCTTTCTGGGGGGGGGGGGGGGGGAGAAAAGTGCCAAAGCCATTTGCTGGGCCAAGACTGGGAGGTGAGATCCCCTGGAGATGGGAAAAGGTGGAGCAGCAGGGTCCAGAGACAGGTGAGGTGGCTGATGCTCTTTGTCACTGTGGATGGCAGGCTGGAGACAGAGACGCTGGCTGTGGGTGGGGACACCGGGCTCCCACTGGAACCTCCGCCTCTGGGCCAGATCGCCCTGCTCCATACAGACTGAGTATAGAAAGGAGAAACGAGCCAGCTAGTAAAGGTTGTTCATTTGATGTCTCTGCTGATACTTCACGTTACCATTGTCCCAGCCAGAAATAATATACCTGCAGCTGTATTTCTGTAGGACAGCGGGGACAGCTAATAATATATCGGGCTGATCTAAGCTGTCTTTTCTCCCGCGATGGCCCACGGGGAAGATAGAAACTCTACCTTTATGTTATCCGGTGGTACTAATCAGAAACCATTGCTGTAGAAATGACTTGTCCTGTTTGGTTCCCTTCTAATAGGAAATCATAAATTAAAACAGAGTTTGATAGATTCTGCTTAATGCCAAAATGAAATCCTCACATATTTTTTTGGATATTACATAATTAGTTGACTTCTCAAAGGAGTTCTAATTATGCCTATGGAATCAGCTTAAGATAATGAAATGCATTCATCTCTCTGGCAAGCCGTCTGTTGCTTAGCACTGAGCTCCGAGTCAGTCCTCTGGGGTTCGCCTCCTAGCTCCACGAGCAAAGCTTTATTTACAGCCACAGAACTTGGAAATGCAATACAAAGTTATTTTGTTATGTACTTCTTTCTTTATTCCTTCTAAGAAAATCAGTTTTCCTTAGCTTCATAGACTGTGTAAATGACCATGTGTAAAGTAGCTGTACTAATCCCCAAACATAAAGATTCCCCCCAGCCCCAAATGCATCACTAAGATTCATAATACCAGAAAGACTGCCAGAGATAGGAAGAGAATAATGACAAGGCCAAAGGGAATGACTTCTTTGACTCTGAACTGCATTATCTGTAACCTTAGTACTTGGGAAAAAGTTAAATACATGGGTGGATGGGTGGGTGGAGAAGCAAGTGGACGGTGAAATGGGAGGGCAGATGTGTATTTGAACAGATGGATGAATATTTAATCAGGAAGGGATATACATGAGCTAGTGCACAGAAATCTACCTTTGCATATATTATTCCAAACTTGATTGTTAGAGACAATTATGAAGAAAAAGAGGGCATTTTTTTCTAATAATTTCTTATTGGTAAAAGGAGAGCTCAAAATTGTTTTAATTGCTCAGTAGAGAGCTCTGAAAGGTAACAGTAAAGGTGTGGGGAAAGTTGACTTGGGAGGGAAATAGAAGAAATGTCTCTGAGACAAACCAGGTAAGAGAGAGTATTAAGTTCCAATAGCAGAAAATATCAGATAAAAATTTGTTCTCTATAAATAAGTCATTCGTAGCCAAAATTAGAACAAAGCTCTGCTTAAATTTCACTGGAAAGTAGACTGTTCCAAATCACATTAGTGAATGAAACCCAAGCCAAGAAGGAGCCATTCAGAGTGACATTTATGGAGTGTTTCTGCCTCAGTTTTTACATTTAATAATGAAGATGCCCTGCCCAATCCTATTGTTGACACAGCCGTAGAGAAAATGCAGGGATGCCCACTGGTTTTCCTTCCCCAATTTAAGCAGTCACGAATCTCTTCTGATGGTCATAGGCACCAAAGGTGTTTTCGCTGTTTGCCATGAAGTCACCTCCTTTCCAAATACCCCTTGAAATACATGTAGAAAGAAAGGCCTGGAAAGATGTTCAACCAAGTTTTCCTAAGACAAAAGATGTCTTGTTTTATGACACGTGATGCAGGGTGACTGGGGAATTGCCTGGCAGTGTGAGGGCGACCTAGGCTTGCTTTATCCCCGGCACACTTGGAAATACTTTGTGCCATCAAATGCCTTCCGTCCAGCCTAGCACCTGGGGCAGAGGAATCCTTACAAGAACCTGCCCGTGCGGTTGGTGGCTGAATTCCAGTGGGAGTACCTGTGGACAGTTCTTCGGCTCTAGGGTTGGATTCTCCTCCCATCCAAAGAGCCATTCACGAACTCTCTGCTGCCCAAAGGATTCTTTCTTTCATGTTTTTAGCAGAAGCAACTCACCCTGGCTTAAATTCCCAAAGATCAGGTCCCCTTGTGTTACTCATCTCTATTCCAGCTGGCACAGCATCATGGCTCCATGAACATTGTTTTAAAAATCCCTGCATTGAGTCCCTTCATGAGACAGTCACACGAAAGGACCTTTCCTTGTACTATTCTTTCAAAAATATAACGTTGGGATCCTAGAATCTCAGAAACCCTAGAACCTCACTTGATGTGGTGAAAGATAGGAATTGGTCTTTTAGACTAAAGTATGACATCTGCAGTTTTGTTTTGTGCTAATTGAATATATAATCAGTAGCCATGATTAATCATCATCACCAAGGCAGAGGCTGAAACAAGCAGTAATAGGTCAGGTGGTATTTGTCGTGGATGCGTGGGCATGCACTGATTCCATGAACAGGTTTCCATTTTCTCTCCGTTCCTTCAGAGACGGCAGCCTCACTTTCAGTCAAGCCAAGGAGTTGAACCCTGGTAGCTGGTGTACTGCCTGTTACCAACAGACCACTTTGTGCTGAGTTATAGGGAGAGACAGTCTGGGTTTTTGAAAAATTGTGCTAACTATTTGGACCATGTATTAGGAGTCAAAATGGGCATTTTTAAATTTGACTTTTGTAACCAACTTGAGATGGCAAAGAAAGCAGATTTGGCATGAAGAAAGAATTTCTTATTCAAACATTCAAAGGGCTGTTGATTTCTTATAACTATCTATTACACAGTGTTTAAGGACAACCTTTATTTTAAGAACAAGTATCATCAGTAGACCTCAAAAAAAGCAAATCCTCTGAGTGTGGGAGAGGATGCTTTATGTATTGGTAATACATTAGGGCTCATAAAAAAAGTGGGTCAATCAAACATTTTGCCTGGAGTACCTAATCTTTTTCCATGCAGAGTCATTACTATGTGGCTGAGAGGCAGAGGACCCGAGCCTTTGTTCTCCCTTCTCATAATAATATTTATTTATTTATTTATTTATTTATTTATTTATTTATTTATTTAATTTATTTTTTTTAAGATTTTATTTATTTTTTAGAGAGCGAGTGAGAGAGAAACAGCATGAGAGGGGCGAGAGTCAGAGGGAGAAGCAGGGGCTCCCCGCTGAGCCGGGAGCCTGATATGGGACTCGATCCCAGGACCCTGGGATCATGACCTGAGCCGAAAGCAGACGCTTAACCATCTGAGCCACCCAGGCGCCCTCATAATGATATTTAATCAAGGGTGAACGGCCTGGCAGAGTCCAAGAGGCCAGGATCGGCCAACAGGGTGCATTTGGGACAATGGGCCCAACGCTCTGGGAATGGAAAATGATGAAGTTAATGTGTGGGTAGGACTCTGCCATTGTTCAAGGAGGCATCCTTGGCCTTTTGCAGTGTTGAATAACAGTGACAAAATCGCAGTCACTGTTTACACGGGCTTATTCCTCTGGTGTAGAAATGCACTCTGAGCTCACTCTTGGCATTTGCTCTGCAACAAGGGGAGTTTTTCCTCTTTTTTTTTTTTAAAGATTTTATTTATTTGAGAGAGAGCTCTGGGGAAGGAGCACAGAGAGAGGGGCAAGCTGACTCCACGCCAAGCACGATGCCCAACATGGGGCTGGATCCCATGACCCTGAGATCATGATCTGAGCCAAAATCAAGAATCGGATGCTTGAGCGCCTGAGTGGTTCAGGCAGTTACGTGTCTCCCTGCTGAGCAGGGACTCTGCTTGTCCCTCTGCCACTCCCCCTCGATTGTGCTCTTTTATTCTCTCTCAAATAATTAAATAAAATCTTAACAAAAACAAAAACAAAACAGAGGCAGATGCTTAACCAACTGAGCCACCCAGGCGCCCCCTCCTCTTCATCTTTTAAGTTAAAAACAAAATCATTCTGTTCCTTCTGGGGTTATAAGAGTAAATATCATCACCAAGCCTGCCCAGATTGCTCTACTGGTAAATTGGTTTGTCACTCCAGTCACTTGATGCAGGGGACAGGACCCTGGAAGAGGGCCCATACGAATGATAGCGAACCAGTCGACTGTGGGCCCACCACCAATGTGCCTTCAAGACTAGCTGGCAGGGCCCTGCAGAAGTCTGGCATCTCCTCTGCCTCAGGCTTCACCTCAAACCTGGGCTTTTTCTGCACCAAGGCACCACAGCCTCCCCCAAAGGACATCTTCATATGCTGCTCCATCCCTTGCCATGCTCCCATTCCTGTTTCTGACTCAATAGCACACACACACCTTTCAAATTTCCACTCAGGCCTGTCTCTCCTGTCCCCTGTGGCCCAGCCTGGGCCACATTCTGTTGTCACGCCTTCACATGGGATATAGCATTCTTTTCCCTCTGAGCACTAGTGTCTGCCTCTGACATCCTCATCAGGGGTATTTCTTATTATTTAGCTCCTTCATTAAGCTATATTCTCTGCATGGTAGAGTCAGGACCGTCTTCCTGGGCATACTATAGCATCGTCGCTCAGGGCTCCTGAGCGTTAAGAAGGGCCCTGGGCTCATCTTGATGCTCTGTTGTTGCTGACCTGAAATCCTTCACACTTTTTTTTTTTTTTTTTTTTTAAGATTTTACTTCTTTATCTGACAGCGAGAGACACAGCGAGAGAGGGAACACAAGCAGGGAGAGTGCAAGCAGGGAGAGTGGGAGAGGGAGAAGCAGACTTCCCATGGAGCAGGGAGCCCTATGCGGGGCTCGATTCCAGGACCCCGGGATCATGACTTGAGCTGAAGGCAGACGCTTAACGACTGAGCCACCCAGGTGCCCCAATCCTTCACACTATTTGAACCAGGGACCTACAGTTTCATTTTGCACTAGGCCCCACAAATCATGTAGTCGGTCCTGGGTTGGGCCACGTCTGTTTCTCTCAGATCTCCAACACATGGTATACGTTCAAGAAGTATTTTGTAAATGAATGTTTCATTGACAAAAGATGATCTCCTTTCATTAGTGCATGAAGTATACAATGCCTAATACCTAATTTCAAGTCAGGATGTTATATATTTTCCTGGCAGCTCACTACCTACTCTTATTCTTTTCATAAAGTTTGGCACATGCAACCAAAATTGAATTAAAGAGACATGCGTATTATGATCTAAGAACAAAAATTGGTTGCAAACCATAGGAAGTATAAAAATGGGCTGGTCTGTTGTTCATTTTTGTTCTAAATTTAGAATGGAAAGGGTGATGTTTAGAGAGCAAAAATGCTAATTGTCTCGCAAAGGGTGCTGTAGTAAGCTGGGGCCAACATACCACGTTGGAGACAGTATCCTTCACATGATAGAGGAAGTTGAGACAGTGGCTGGAGCTCCTTTGAAGTAAACATAAATACTTTCCCCTATGTTCATGCAGGGCCAAGGAAACACTGAAATAACAAAATGTCCAGTTTGATCTTCCCATCACACAGTTGGGAAACCTTGCACTCTCACACGGTAAGCTTGGCCAAATGTCTGCCAAGGAGTCGGGGAGAAAACGCAAGCCTTCCCCATTTTATGCAGCTTGCCCACACGTTCTCTGTCAATTCTCTGAGCTGGACGCATTTCCCCATTTCTCCATTTCCCCTTGCCCACCCCAAAGGTGCCTGCCACAGACTGTGGAGTTGGCAGGATTTTCCAGGCTGTGCCGGCACATGCTGTTAATAAATTAGGTGCACAGAAGTGTGATGGCAAGGCGTTTCCTCCTGGAGTTCATAGGCCTTCCAGAACATTTATGTCTCATTATAGCCCGTACAGCAGTTTATGCCCTAATAAATCAGAAACGCTTTGCAGAGATGGGCTGGACCGTAATGAATCTTTCTGTTGGCATTTTCCCTTTACAGGCGCAAATAATGGAGCAAAACCGCCCCATCTGGCCACTCTGTAAGAGAGAACTCACAGTGGGAGCTGTTTTCTCAAGCATGACATAGGTCATTGCAGGTAGCAGGAGCAGGGGGGCAGCTGGGGCTGGGAGTGACAGCGTGGAATGAAGCCATTTACAAGCCTTTATCACTGTGATTATAGGCATTAGCTGGACTGTCAGGGTCCTGTTCTCCCTCCCTGTGATGGGCCTCGGGTCTTCCCTGATTTTTCACATTTAATTTCCAGACCTGTTTGCTGTCTTGCAAGCAGTGCAAGAGAACACACATCCTCAGCATGGTGTGTGGACCAATTCACTTTGATTTATGTTCCATTATCTTAATATGGTATGCTCTCAGCTAACTGGGAATGGTTGTGAAGCAGGGTGGGGGGGTCACCTTCTCTCCCTGCCTTCCCTCACCAATGCAAAGAGATGTGTGAGGAGAACCAAGTAAATATGGAAATTATTACTAATTACGTGGTGATGGACGGAAATGCATTGTTCTGGCTAGGCAATCAACTTGTCTCTGGTGGAGTTTTACAAGATGTAAAATAAATAAATAAATAAGTAAGTAAGTAAATAAATGTATGTATGTATGTATGTATGAATCATATTAAAAACAGTGCCTAGAAATAAGTGAGAAATTTGTTTTTGATGCTTAGGCATTTTCACGTAGGAACCCATTACCCATTTGGGAAGTAAACAAATATCGATCATTTCCTTTGAACCTAGTAGCTGAGGTCTCATTCATTGAAGAAAAAATTTACATCTAGTTAAGTCAAAGTAAATACTCAACAGGGGACAGTTGTGATGACGATGATGGGGCAACAACAAGGATGGTGACATTGTTACCTCAGACACCACAGCCCGAAGACCTGGAAGCTAGTTTACAGATGAGCAATAGATTTCATTCCACATGCCAGTGTCTACTGATGGGATGACTGTGTTGAACAAGATGCTGAGGCTGCATCTGGGCTCAGTGAGAAATCAATTAGGGATATTTGCCTTTAGAGGTAGAACCAAGGGTGATGACACATGCTGTGAGTTTGCTGTCTCTTTAATGTTTCATGACAGCCCTCAATAGCTGTGAGATCTGGGGTAGATCCACTTCTCTTGGAATCTGTTTTTTAACCCATACATAGAATGAAGAGGCTGGGCCAGATCAGTTTTCTTGGAAGTGTTCAGCTGGATGTTAGAAGATGGTGGGAGCAGGCGTAGAAAATGTTCTTCGGGTAGGTTTTAGAAATGCTATGTATAATTTAACAAGTCAAGGCAGGTCTCCTTATTGCAGGACTTCTCAGAACCTTTAATGTGCTGAAAATTCCAAAAGGGGACATGCTTCCCAAACTTACCTGATCATGAACACATTTGTTTTCCTAACAGTAGCAAGTGGTGAGGCTCGTGTTGAACACACAAGAGAAATGAGATAATCCCTGAGGTCCATTCTTGCTGTCCAAAGTCTGTTAAGTCTCAAAACTCGGATAATTTAATGACTTCCTCTCCCCACCATGAGCTTTTCGTATCTTATCAAAAATGCAACTCTTTCTTATAAGTCAAACAGAGAAAGACATGTATCATATGATCTCACTGATAGGAGGAATTCTTAATTGCAGGAAACAAACTGAGGGTTGCTGGAGTGGGGGGTGGGGTGGGAGGGATGGGGTGACTGGGTGATAGACACTGGGGAGGGTATGTGCTCTGGTAAGCGCTGTGAATTGTGCAAGACTGTTGAATCTCAGATCTGTACCTCTGAAACAAATAATGCAATATATGTTAAGAAAAAAAAAAGAAGAAGAAGAAGGTAGCGGGAGGGGAAGAATGAAGCGGGGGAAATAGGAGGGGTAGACGAACCATGAGAGATGATGGACTCTGAAAAACAAACAGGGTTCTAGAGGGGAGGGGGGTGGGAGGATGGGTTAGCCTGGTGGTGGGTATTGAGGAGGGCACATTCTGCATGGAGCACTGGGTGTTATGCACAAACAATGAATCATGGAACACTTCATCTAAAACTAATGATGTAATGTATGGGGATTAACATAAGAATTAAAAAAAAATTAAAAAAAAATGCAACTCTTTCTTAAAAGCTACATTTAAATGATGGTTCTCCATTGGCTTGGAACACCTTTGAAAAATACCAAAGGTGATACTTAGGAAAACACTAACACTTAACATTTACAAGCGCTTCATTCTGAATCTCCGCTTTAGGTACAAGTCATTCTGAAGGGTTTGGTTCACTCTTTGACCTCTTTCTCAGTATTTGACTTTCCTCTCTGGGCTGGTCTATACTGAGGACCTGTGGAGTGAGACACCGCACCCTTTCCTCTCCACCTTAGACTCCTGTCACCTCGTCAGCCTATCTAAGCTATCTGAGAGGCAAAGGAAAGCCCCAGTCTGTCTTTTACACTTGCTCTGGTCACTGTGTTTTCCACAGCAGGCGAGGAATAACAAGGATGCGCCCTGATGGCACCGGAAATCGAAAGGTTTGTGTTGATTTCTCATTTGTCATCAGTAGATAACTTTCTCTTTTGTATTATTTCTGAAGGTGGTTGAAATTATTTTCTTGGTATCAATAATGCTGTACAGTAACTTTGGGTAATTGGTCTCTTTTAGCAGGCAAAATCTGAGAATGTGCTTAGAATGTAGATATGGTCTCCAGTTTTCCTTTCTTCTGCTGGGCAACACAGAGCATTTTTCCCCTAAAGGGGTCCCACAGAGCACAGGCCCCTTCCATTCATTTACTCACTTATTCATGAATGAGTGAGGTGGGTGGAGGGGGGGAATGTTGGAGAAGGGGAAGGAGGATGGAGATTGGGGAAAGAACACGTGCAGTAGTTGTCTCAGGAGGCTTGAACAGAGAATAGACCAGGGGTAAAATAGGAGACCCTGACATGGGAGGACCCACTTGAGATTTTTAATTATCAATTTATTTATTTATTTTTAAAGATTTTATTTCTTTATTTTAGAGAGAGAGAGAGAGCATGGGTGCACACGCATGAGTAGGGGGAGGGGCAGAAGGGGAAGGAGAGGGACAAGCAGACTCTGAGCTGAGCATGGAGCCCTATGCAGGGCTCAATCTCAGGACCCTGAGATCATGACCTGAGCTGAAACCAAGGGTCGGATGCTTAACCACCTGAGCCACCCAGGCGCCCCTTTAATTGTCAATTTAAAGTGGGACTGGTCAGGGCGCCTGGGTGGCTCAGTTGGTTGGGCGACTGCCTTCGGCTCAGGTCATGATCCTGGAGTCCCTGGATCGAGTCCCGCATCGGGCTCCCTGCTCGGCAGGGAGTCTGCTTCTCCCTCCGACCCTCCCCCCTTTCATGCTCTCTCTCTCAAATAAATAAATAAATGAAATCTTTAAAAAATAAAAAAATAAAAAAATAAAGTGGGACTGGTCAACAGAGTGGTGGTGTGTTTTTCTCCAGTTGTATTTAGCTGCTTCAGTACAGGCCAGAGGAGGTGAAAAGTTGGATCTAATCAGGGATGGGGTGCGAGCTGGATGGAAGGAGAGTTTAATGGACTTGAGAGTTCACTCAAAGGGAATGGAATGAGCCTTAGAATCTAAGGTGGTTAAGGAAGGAGGTGAGACTAAGAGGCAGGTGATGGACAGTGGATCTACTATGATCTACTATGCTGAGGTTCCAGTGGAGGGAAGTGAGCTGGTGGTCTGATAACTGAGTAGAGAAAATTGAGATTTTGGAGGTAACACAGTATTGACAGAAATAAAGTGTAAACAGTGATAATGACTTTCCATCAGTCTAGACCATCTAGGTGCCCTCTTCTTGCTCCCATGTTTACCTGATCACTCATGAATACTTCAGCAGTGAGCTCACTGCCTCTGTTCCCACTATCTTCCTGTTGTCATTCTTGGTGACATTAACATCCATACAGATGGGTCATCTGACATCTTGGCTTCTGAATTGCTTAACAACATCTGTTCCAAAGGTGGTGTTCTCTACCCACTTCAACCACCTGCTTCCATGGTTATATCCTAGATTTTGGATCAGTTTTTCTTTCTTTCATAGAACCCTTGTTGAGATTCTGCAGAGGTAGCCTTCTCTGGAACATGCTTCTGGAAGTGCCGGCTTTGAATCCCAGTACAGCCACAAACTGCCCATTACTTACTTTCCTGAGCCTCTAGTGTCTCACTTTTGGTAATGGCTCGTGTGCAAAGTGGTTGTGGGAATTGTGAGTGAACACATCTAAAAGCCTTGACTCGATGCTTGGCTTATAGCCCCTCCTCAGTAAATGATAATCACCTTCCTTACCGCCCCCCCCCCCGCCCCCCGGCCCCAGCAGCTTCTGGGTGATCTTGATATTGGAACTTGAGCCACAAATTCCATCTGTTAAAGGAGTCATTCTCTTCACACATAACAGCACTGATTGAGGGGATGGTAAATGGGGGCTTGGAATGGGTGCACTGGTTTCATCGTGCCTGAGTCTTGCTAGGACCCTGATAGATGTTGACTCTGTCAACATCCTAGTGCTCTGTCCTGGGCACTATTGGGTTGCTCGGTCCCTCCTGCAGCAGGGTGTATGTTGTGGGGCGATGAACACGGGTGTGTGCTGGGTCCTACATGCTGAGCTGTTTGCAGGACAGAAGGGTTCAGTTAAATGAGCCAGGTGGATGGAATCTGGGGAAATGACCTTCTGCTTTATCTTGATATCTAGGTCATTAGGACCGTCCTTCCCATGGGCTGGCAGGAATTCCAATGAGCAGAGACCCAACCCACTTTTTCCAAGGAGTCCTCCTGATGCTCTGTTAGCTGGAGAAGGTCGGAAGAGTGTTGCCAGCTGTCTGCCAAAGAGAGGGCAGAGTGGATTAATTAAAACTAAAAATAAACCTTGACTGGAATTGCTCTTATGGGTGGAGGGAAGATGGATTGGCCAGGGCTAAGAATTTTGAGGCGGTCTCCTTTGCATTTAACTTTGACCCCTTAAAATGACTGAGGAAGAGGAATTATTTTTGGCACAGGTAGGTGATCCAACGTCCATACCGTGTTAGTTCTGATTCAGCACATGCAGGGAGGTAGTAGTTAGTTACAGCATTTTTTTTTTTTTTTCTTTTTAAACTCAAATGCATGGTATTTGAGAATCAGAAAGGAGCTGTTGTATTTGGGCCCTTGAGCACAGCCCCCAGCCACATAAATAGATATTGTCCCTGGATGAAAACTTATCCAATCTACTTTAAAAGCTTGGGTTTTCTCTTTTAGTACCCCAAAATATATAACTACATACTAAAACCATTGTAATGTTGGTTGTTCTTGAATGGGAAATAGTAGAAGTATTTGGTACCATGAGCCTTCTAGCCAGTTGTTAGGAGGTAAATTCATCTGGCTTATTTGATAGAAAGAAGCCTAATTTAGGTAGTTCTACAGGGGGGTGAAAAATAAAAAGAAAAGGCAGACCTAAATGTATGTGGTATCTTCCAAGTTTCTCTTATTTCATGGCCAAGAGCTGTAAATGGCAAGATTGATATGATATTTGAACTAAGGAAAAAATTAGCTCTCATCACCTGAGCTAACAAATAGTAATCTTTAGTAAAAAAAATTGGCCTCATTGGCCTATTTCAAGACCAAATAGATTTAAATTCTCTTCAAATACACATCAAGGTTTAATATACCTTCAAAAGCAAGGCATTAATTATGAACCCTATAGAGTGACTAGATGAAAATTCAATGAACAGTTTGAGACAACTTAGTTGTATTTGAAGAATTGCCTTATGTAGCCAAAGTACTTTCTCTTTTACTTTTTTGTCCCAGGGATATGTTATAAACTGTGTTTTATTATTATGAAATATTATCATTTCTATCCCAGTTGATTGATTGTTTCGGTGGGAAAAAAGTCAAATCTCTGAACCAAAGAGAATATTGGAATCATGTCATCATGGCCGTAGGAGTAGAGTTTAGTTGTTTAAGCTAGGTGGATGCCAGGGAGAAGGAATTTTAGTCTTAAAAAATAGATCTTCATCAGAGGCAGAGAGAGGGCAATAGCCCGCAGTATTTAGAAGGGAAAGTTAGGTTACTTTTAGAATCTTGAGTGATACATTTGTGATAAGAAAGAAATGAAGCAAGAGGTGAGAAATTCACAGAACAGGAATTCACAGAATTCTAAAAAAGACTTAAGGGATAGATGGAGGTAGCTGTAGATGGACCTTGTTTTTGAAGAATTTCATTGCATATAATAATCTGAATCTGAGGAATCTAAGAAAAGTTGGAGGGGCTTAGATCAGTGGGGATGGAGGGGTCTGAGAGAATCCTAGGATGGTAGACTTGCCTTCCATTTTAGATGATCTTTCTAACTTGGCTAGAGGTCTCCAAGAGTGACGTGGTCTGGCCGTGGCAGGAGTTGAAGTCTTTTTGCACTAAGTCTGTATGATTTCAAGTTTGCTGCCCACGTAGAATAATGAGGCAAAAAGGGAGACTTGCAGTAAAAGAATTCAAGAGAGACAGAATTTAGTAGGAAATGAGGGACAAACAGGAAATCCCAGAAACCCAATCACACATGAGGGCAAAGAACAAATTAAAAAGTAGATCAACAAGTCCATTAACTGCATAAACATTTCTGTGTTCAGGAAAATTTGCTTTTTTCTTAAGTTTAAAAATATAAATGATGACATTTCCTGCAGAATTGCAGGAACAGAGAATTGCAGGCAAAAACACTGGCTTTATGATCAGATGGGAAAAATATGCAGTGGCAGCTCAGTAAGGGGCTATATGGGAATCCCAAGGAAACTGGTTCTTTGAAAACAAGTATGAAGAATCCCTTGCATGATGGTACAAGTAATGATTAAAGACCCTTATATTTGGCTAGCCAAGTACATAGAGTCCAGAAGATGGATAAAAAAGGCTCAAGACTTACCTGTTGACCATGCTCTGTAGAGAATATCTTCAGGCTCACAGAGGAACCAAATCCCTCTCTCTCTGGGTCCCCTTCCCACTAGAGTCCCATCAGTCCTTTTCCTTGGCCTTCCTAAGGCTCCCTTGGGCTCCACCCTGGAAGGGATGGGGCCTTGGGGCCCATAGAAGCCCAAGGTTGTGACAACTACAAAATAATCAGACCTTCAAGGCTCATATTTCTGGGTATTATTATATTCAAAGAGGCTTGGCTCTTCCTAGGTCTTCTCAAAGTACACTTTTCTTATCCTGCCTTAGATAGATGCCAAGGAAAGAGGTTGAAGGAATAGGAAGAAGTTTAGCAACTCTCGAGGCAGAGACCAAGAATTTCAAACCCAGAACTAGAAGCTTCTCTAGATACACCAACCCCCAAAGGAGTTGGAGCAGCAAGGGATCCAATCCTTGCTCGTGCTTTGTGGTTTTCCAAAATGTGCTGTACCTCTGTATGTTTGCTCAATGCCATACCCTCGCCTAGGATGGCCCCTTATCTGTCTGTCACATTCCTACTCATCCTTCAAGTCCCTGCTCAGAATTGCCCTCGTTGCTGGTTATTGCTGACTTAAACGTATTCAGGAGTCCATGCAGACCATTCCTTCAAAATGTGCTTCATAATGGGTTCAAGGTCAACAAAATGAGACCCAGTCACCCAGAAGGTGAATTAGAGAGTGCCTGGGTGGCTCAGTTGGTTGAGCGACTGCCTTCGGCTCAGGTCATGATCCTGGAGTCCTGGGATTGAGTCCCACATCGGGCTCCCGGCTCAGCGGGGAGCCTGCTTCTCCCTCTGACCCTCTGCCTTCTCACGCTGTTTCTCTCTCTCAAATAAATAAATAAGTAAAACCTTAAAAAAAAAACAAAAAAGGTGAATTAGATTCAAAGGAGATTCAAAGGAGAAACCATTTCTTATTTTGAAATAAAATGGCAAATCACAGCTAAGTATTTCCTCTAGTGAATAAAATTACCTTTTTGGCAATTGCCAAATTTTAAAATTTATTCAAATTTTGAAACTTCTAACATGCAGAATCAAATTTTTTATTGCCTCTCTGACCCTGAACCGGTATGATAGATCTGAGTGAAGTCTTTTGTTGCTATTAATTTAAATTCTAAAACCTACTCTATGAACACTGATAGCAGTAGAAAAAGATACTTTCGTTCATCTTTCCTGTAAGGACAAAAGATAATTTTCTTATGCAAATCACTTTTGTAAGGGTGGGTGTAGGGCATGGCTAGGGGAAGGCTGGATTGTAAAATAGCCTCCAAATTCATTTAGAGGCTGAAAAAAATTGTTTACTGGGGGAAAAGATATCACCAACTATGCCCTAGGATCAAATGTGTAGATACTTCTAAAGATATGCCCTCACATAATTGTGGAAAAGGAGAAGCTGATAATCTTACTCAGCTCAACATTTCCTTTTTATTTTAAGGTTTTGTTCTGTTGACTGCACAGATGTTTTTAATTTTTCCGGGTGTGTTTATATGTTTGCAAGTTTCTGAGGCTGTGCTGATGAATGGAGTTTTTATTGAATTTATATGTAGCTTTCAGATAGTAAAAATGTGCTTAAGCTTCTTCAGCTTGCCCTGTACCCCCAGTTTGGGTCTTGTCTGAAGAAACTCATTCTACTGTCTTGGTATCCTCAGGGTTTCCCAGGGTTTCCCTGATCTTTGCCCTAAATATTCCCTAAAATATTTGAAAAAGGAAAAATGGCACCTGTAAGCTTAGTGTCAGGACCACAAGATGGTGGATTCACTCGTGATGGTTTTCCCCTCAGATGGCAAGAATTGACCCAGCCGAGGTGGTCCTCAATGAGTATCCACTAAGACATTGTCTACAGAGAAGAGCATTGACTTCCAGATTGCAGTCAGGACCTTTGAATGCTTGGGAGTTTTGGGAAAGTTATAGCTCTTTTGTTACATTTTTTAAGTGGAGTTATGATCAACAGGGGTTAGAGGTGAGAGAGCCCTTCCTCTGAGTCTGTTAACTCCCAGGCATGTAGTTAGCACTCACTCCCTATGTGGCCATGGGGGGCATGGGCAATAGCTCAGGGGAAGTGTAGATGCCTTGGTCCAAGGAATTGGTCCATGGAGTGTTACTTCTAAGTGAGAGAGCTCTGCTATCAAGAAAGAACATGTTTTGGTTGTTTGTTTGATTATTAGCTAATGGCTTTTTGCCCCTCAAACCGTAGAGCTGTATCAAGTTCTTATTTGTGAACATTTCCCTTTCTATTCTAGTATCTAAGACTATCTAGGGGTGAGAGGGGAAATAAAAACAAAAGCCTGACTTCTCCTGACCATATCTCTTAAGTCTATGACACAATGTCATCATGTATACAGATAGAAAAGGATGGTTAAAATATGAAACAGGAGCAAACATAGAAGAAGGTGGAAGGTTAAATGGGCAGGAGAAGGTGAGTTAACATTTAAATGCTTGTATGATCCAAGCTTTTAATTCATGAACAATTTAGGCTCAGAGAAAATAAGTAACTTGCCCAAGGCTGCAGAAGGAATACACGGGGGCTCAGAATTTGAATCCACACTGGCATGATTGTAAAGTGTTATGTTGCCACTGTGTTTTGCTGCCTCCTTGTTGTGTCTCATTTACACAGAACAACACAAAAACACTATACACACATACCCCCTCCCCAAAACCCTAGTAATGTAATGATAACAAAGAAAAGTATTTCCACAGAGAGATGAGAAAGAAAATGGAGGAGCATAATTATGTGTGTGGACCAAAATCTCTTCTGTTTTATATTGTTAGCGCGTCAAGAATGAAATCAACAAGGAGTAGAATTAAAGAATTTTTAAGTTCAGAAGGCAAATGTTAATGCTCAGAGAGTGGTCTTAAAATATACCCCTTTTCATAAACATGCCTGGAAACCTGAGAATGCAGATTTATCTTGTCACAAGGTCATCAATACTGACGCCAATACTCCCTGAGGGCGCAGGGAGCAACCAGAGGTGTTGGGCTGGGTTGGGCTCCCACTGTCTGGGGAGACCGACTGCGGACTAACTGTGTTCTTACCACCCCAAGATGTGCTGCCGGCCTCACTGCTGGGCCAGGCCTGACGACTTCTCTGAAGCTGAGTTATTAATTTTAACGTCTGAGTTGATTAAATTGTGTGAAAGCACAGTGCAGTGAAAGTGTGAAAAATGAAAATTGAATCCTGGCTATCTTGCAAAGGCAACTAGATAAAGGTCCCTATAAACAAACCAACAGAGATTGTATCTTCTCCATTTGCACTCTCTCTACGAAGTTTCTCACTGACGGGAATAAAAAGGAAACGGAGAGAACTGGAAGTTTATTTCCGAGATGAAACACTTCACATCAGACTTCTACACGAGTTTCACGGGCTCCACCCGCCTTCTCCGGCTTCATTCCTGGGAGTTACTGCGTGAGGTGGAGGCTCCCATCGCTAAGAGTTCTGAGTCTTGTGTTCCCCTGGGAATGGGCTCTTGGAACCAGTTTCACCATGTACACCAGCTTGCTAGGTCCCAAAATAAAACACAAAAACAGACGCACAAGAACCTTCCATGTGGACATGGGCAACAGTTTGAAGTAGTGGTTTTGGAGTCCAGTGACCAGTGTTCAAATCCAGACCTTGCTGTTCACTAGCCCTGAGACTGTGGATAAGCTCTCCAGGAGTTTCTTCGCCTGTAACATGGAAATAGCCAGTGCTTATCTCAAAACTGGTAAGGTTTACAATAATGTACACAACACACCTAGCATGGTACTCAGGGTGTGGAAATCTATCCCTGTATGTTCCCTGCCATTCTCCCTCCCCTCCCATTTTTTGACCACCACCATCAACATGTGTAGTTTCTTAGGCTGCTGTCACAAAATATCACAGACTAGATGGTCTAAGACAACAAAAATGTGTTCTCTCACGGTTCTGGAGGCTGCGAGTCCAAAATCAAGGTGTCAGCAGGACTCTACTGTTTCTGGAGGCTCTAGAGAAGAATCTCTCCCATGCCTCCCCACTAGCTTCTGGTGGTTGCCCTCAATCCTTGGTGTTAATTGGCCTGGGGCAGCATAACTCCAATCTCCACCTCTGTCTTTACAAGGCTGTCTTTTCTCAGGGCCCAAATTCCTGTCCTCTTAGAAGATAACCAGTCATGGGATTAGGGGCCACCTTATCCAGTCTGACCTCATCTTAACTCGATTACATTGCAAAGACCTCGTTTCCAACAAAGGCCACAATCATAAACACTGGGGCTTAGGACTTTGACATACCTTTTTGGGATATAGAATTCAGCTCACAACAAACACCATCTTTATTTTAGACCCAAGGAAGCACTGACTTCATCCTAGATCACTCACATCCTCTAAAGTCACCTGCTTTGCCAGCTGCTGTAACTTCTCTTTGCCCACAAGTGGGCCTTGCTGATGGCACTAACATTTGCTTAGCGCTTGCTTCATGGGACCTGTTCTGTCTTGTTTTCCCCTGATGCATTTCGTGGTTTGAGTAGATATCATAGATGTTTGATAAAACGGCAGGGGATACTCTTACCTTCCTCATTTCCTGTGAAGCCCAGGAGACAGCATATAAAATTGAAAACCATTATTAAGTGTTTGTTATGTTCAAAAAAAAAAAAAAATCTCTGCACTGAGAAGCTCTTAGCTGATCACAGAACCGTGCGAGCAGCCCGGTGGGTCCTGTCTGATAAGGGGGGGTATTGGCTGAATGGTAGGAAACTCAGCCAGATAAGAGAAGGGTCTGCAAGGTTGCCTCACCCTTCAAGCCCTTCTCTTCGCTTGTCGCACGCACCCCACCTGCTTAGAGTCTAAGACTCAGCAGAGACATCTGTTCACCTTCAAGTTTAGCAAGACTGGACAGCCCTGACTTTGATTAAATGTCAACTTCCCATCAATCAACTTCTGCATGTGCATCTTGGCAAGCTGAGCCAAATGTGGAAAATGACAGTGTTCCCAGAGAACAGAGGTCTGTGAGGAGGGCTCAGCAGCTGGAAGTGCAGAGGGACAGACCCCGTGAGGCCAAGAGCTTATGGACTGACTCTGAAATACGAGAAAGAACAAAAACAACTAGAGCAAACAAGCAAGCAAGCAAGCAAGCAAGCAAACAGAAACCTTGAATTGAGCAAATGAATCAGGGGTCCTCAACATTTTTATGCAAAGTACCAGAGGGTAAATGTTTTAGGCTTCACAAGCCATGACAGTTTCTGTTGTGCCTTCTCAATTCTATTACTGTAGCATGAGAGCAGCCACAGACAATATGTAAATAAAGGGACATGGCAGTGTTCCAACAAAACTTTATGTGCAAAAACAGGCAGGGGGCCAGATTTGGCTCCTAGGCCCTAGTTTGCCAAACCCTGGAATGAATCAGTCAATCTGATTATTTTGCTTCTGATTTCTAGAAGCTATTTCCTCTATTCCATATTGTAGGAGCTCCTTTCCTTTCTTTTTCTAGCAGTTATGGAGTGCAGTGATGAAGAGTCAGATTCTAGAGAAACAACACCTGGGTCGATAGCCTACTGTTGCCGTTGACTTGCAATGTAACCATTACCTTATGTTTTTTCCTTTGGGAAAGTGATGTAATACATATAAAGTGCTTAGCATGGTAGCTGACCCATAATAACTAATTAATAATTGTTGGTGTTTAGCTATTACTACAAACAAGTGTAGAAAGTGTTGTTCATAAAGGCCACCTGTGAATGGGTCATTTTGTGTTTTGTGAGTTTTTTTTTTTTTTTTTTTTTTTTTTCAGTTGCTGTCACCTGATTCCTTCCTCTACCTCAGCAGGTCAGAATCATCACACTCTTGTGTGCTTTTAAGGTATAATTATTAACTTACACTTGTGCATCATTGTAGTCTGTGGGATAAGAGAGGGCAAGGAGTGCCCTCATGTCTCTGTATCCCACTCCAGTACCTGCCCCAAACAGTGATCAGCAAATGCTTGTGGAGTTACCTGGCTATTACAGAAATGCTTTTTACTATGATGTTTTGAATTGTCCTAATTCTCATATGGCTCCACTGTAGTTATTCAAATCAGGAAATAGAGCAATCTCCCCATCTAGCTAGACCAGGGTTTGCCCAAATACAACCGATGGGCCAAATCTGGCCTGCCACCTGTTCTTGTAAGTAAAGTTTTATTGGAACACGGCAATGCTCATTCATTTACATGTTGTCTATGGCTGCTTTTTCACCATGCAACTGAGTTGAGTCATTGCAGCAGAGACCATATGGCCCACAGGCCTGAAAAATTTGTTGACTCCGGGCTAACTCTTCATTAGTACCCTAACACTTGTCATTAAACTGCAGGTGGTTCAGATCTAGAACTTCAGACTGTGTGCACAGAGATACAGTGTTGTTTGCCTATTTCAAGACTCATGGTCAAATGTTAAAGTAATATTAAGATTGAATCTATGAACCAACAGAAGGACGTTTCAATTACTAGATTCAAGTTTAGATGTCTTCTCGATTTACATTGTATTGGGTTTCAGACATGCTAAAATTTAAGCATAGTACATGGCGGTGGTTCCCAAATTGTTGCCAAGGCACCCCAGGGCATGGCAGCAAAATCCCAGGAGCCCTGCAGGATATTTTAAATTTCCAGGGGAAGCACAGTAACCTTCAGTACGGACATGCTGCATGAACGACTAGCTTCAGTGGATCATGCAGCTTCCTCTCGGGCATGTCACATCTTTGTGAGGATGGCAGTTGGCAGTTGCTGTGATTAAAAAAGCAGGTACCATGTGAAAATCAGTGTGGAACAGGAAATGAGCGTGTTAATATTCAATGGTTTCAAGGCTTGAGAGTGTGTGCCTGGTCCATCGGGTATAGATATCCTTGTTTAGGAATGACACAAAATATTCTTTTTTCAAATGCATGTGGAGTTGTTAGGACACAGCTACTTAATAAATAGGACTATTAGATATTTTGGCCTGGAGTTACTGTAAATCAGGAAAGTTTTGGCACTCTGATCTGTGGTCTTTACAAGTAGCATATCTTGAGTGTCAAGAAGAAGCACTCAATATATTTTG
Source organism: Mirounga leonina (assembly GCF_011800145.1). Lineage (NCBI taxonomy): Eukaryota > Metazoa > Chordata > Mammalia > Carnivora > Phocidae > Mirounga > Mirounga leonina. The sequence goes on along the minus strand of NW_023270855.1, from coordinate 36,689,221 downwards.
ATATTCAAGTGGGACTTTTCTTTTTCTTGGGAAAACAAAGGATATAAAATGTGCTGGGAGAAGGGAAAGCAGGAAATCGATCATCGTAAAACTTGCTGGTTAATATATCCCAGAGTGTAATATATCCCGAAGTATCTAAACTGAAAGGAATCACTTGGATTCAGCTTCTTTAATAAATAATAATTTAATGCTTATTATATGTTGGAGACATGACACTGAACAGAAAGGCATGTGCTTGCAGGAGTCATTGTAGGAATCATTTTGACAAAGCAATTTGGCTTTCTAAACATTGTGAATCTCTTCCGTACTCAGCTGCATTTGATTTTCAAAGGGGATATTGAGTGCACTGCTTTTGCAAGAGAAATCACACGGGTGTTAGGTACACGCAATCACTAGAAAAACTTTATTACTGAGAATGATTCTTCTATAAACAGACCCCGATGGATACCCTTTGTCTCAACACCTTGACCAATGGGTATTTTTTAACCCATGAGAAACACTGTGGATTTTTTGTTTTGCACAGCCATTAACCAGAATGTTCTCGTGTTCTCCCTCAGTGATACGCATTGAGTTCCCTCTCAATTTTATTATCTTTCATGTCATAGAGGCAACTTCTTATGTTTCATATTTTCTTATTGTTTATAAGAAACACACTGGCCTTTAAAAACAGAAGAAAAGGATTAGCAGTTAAATCTTTAATTAATGGCAAACATGGGTCTTTGTCCCCAAGAGCATAGAGCTCTTATTCACTACTTTCTATTAATTCGTCAGATATTCCTTATAAATATCCCATGTCTTCCAAATTACCTGCTGATGTTAGCCCAATCAGAAGCCATTTGTATCCATAAAGAGCCTTTCATTTATTTCCTTCTTTCCTTCCTCTTCTCCGTACTCATTTTTTATTTGCTACCTTTTTAACTTTTCCTTTCCTTCTTTCCTCCTGTCTCCTTTCCGGTGAATGTTGGAAGGACAGGGAGGAGGGGGGAGAATGGAGGCTTCACAGATGCTAAGAGCACCGACGGTGGATTCCACGAGGTTTGCACTGACATCTGCTTTCTCCCCCTTGGCTGCACACACTTTACTTCTCCAGACCTCAGTTTTCAGCCTGGGTCATGGTGACAGTAAGGTGGGCTCTGTGGATGGTTGTAAGGAGGAGGTAACACCCATAAAGCACTTGACCTACACCCTGACAAAGAGAAGGCACTGTACAGTCATATCTGCTCTTAGGAATGCTAGTAATACTAGTGACCCTTGTTAAATCTTACAGTTTGTAGCCTTTCCCTTGCTTCCTTAGTGGCAGCATTTGACATAGTTGATTCGCCTCCTCGGGTGTTTTCTTTACTTGTGCCAGGGAGCTCAGGTGTCTTGATTTCCCCCCCTCTCACCAGCCTCTGCTTCTTGATGTCCTTTCTGGATCCATCTCACCCCTTTAACCTTGAATGCTCCCGGTGTATGCTTGGTGCTGCTTTCCCCTCTGTCCACACCTGCTCCCTTGGGTGGGGATCTCCCCCCGGTGTGTTTTGTACATGTTGACAGCTCCGAAACCTGTATGTCTAAGGTGTGCACCTCTTCTGAGGCTCAGACCTGTTCGCCCAGCCGCTGCCCCATCTCCCCACCTGGGTGTCTCCTGGGCATCTTGGATCTCTCCTGCCCACAGCTCAGCTCCTCACCTTCCCACTAGCCTGCTACCCTCTCAGGCACTGCCCTTGTGTCAGACGGGAACGCTGTCCTTCGGGTTGCACAGACCAGAACCTCGGAGTCACCACCAGTTGCCTCCCTTTCTCCCAAACTTCTCATCCGGTTAATCCATAAACACTGTTGGCTCTGCTTCAGTTATAGCCAGACTCTGACACACACACACATATCACACCTCCACGACTGCCTCCCCAGTCCAGCCACCTGGACTACTACAGTAGCCACCTAACCAGCCTCCCTGCCTCCTTGGCACCATTCATCTGTTCTCAACACAGCAGCCGGAGTGAGGCTTTGAAAATGTATGTTAGCTCACGTTTCTTTTCCACTCACAACCCTCTGGTGGTCCCCATTCTCTAGGAGGGAAAGCCAATTCCTTATAAAGAACTCCATCTCTACTTGCCCTGCTCTACCTGCCCACCTGGCAGTTCTCTGACTTTCTCCATTCTCCTCTTCATTCCTGTGCTTCCAGCCCGGCTGGCCTCCTCAGTACTGTGAGACAAGGCAGATACTCTCTCCTGCCCCAGGACCCTTGCACTGGCTGCTCTCTCTGCTGGGACACTTTTTCTTCAGATATGTGCACAGTGAACTGTCTCACCTCCCTTAAGTCTTTGCTCAGATGTCCCTATCTCCATAAAGCCTATTTAAAATTGTATCTCCCCACTGACTCTGTTTCAATAACTCCTAATACCTCTTAATTTGCTTTAGGCTTTTTCTCCCATAGCATTTCACATATGACCTCCTTACATACTATACCATTTATTTACTTGTTTGTAGGGTTTGTTGTTTATTCCTGTCCCATACAATGTTAGCATCATAGGCATGAAGGTCTCTCTAGCTTAGTCATTGATGAATCCACATGCTCCAAACAGGGCCCAACACATAGTAAACATTCAATACATACCTGTTGAATCAATCATCATCACCACCGTCCCTCTTATCGTTGCATTTGTGCCAACGGCTTGTTTGGGGCACACATTCCATGGAGCAGGTGCCCTGGCTAGTGGTCTTAGTAATGAATAGTCATTGTTTCATGGACACTTAATTAGACCAAGTATACTTTTCCTTCAGGCAGCTTGTGATTTGATAGCAGAATTAGATCTGATTGAGGAACAAATGTGAATGATGAGAAGTCATGGAAAATTAGCAAAACGTGACTTCATAGGTATAATTTATTAGGGCGTGATGAGTAGATTTTGTATTGTGTTTTTGATTTCTTTGTCTTGCTTTTTCATTTCTGTTGTGTCTAGAATAAGGGGAAAAACTTAAACTGGCTCTGGAAGGATTTAGGCTAGTCTCCTGGAGAAGGTTACCTTTTAGGGGTAATGTAGCAAAGCTCCACACAGTTGAGAGGTTGCCCTTGCTGCTCATTGATGACTGATTACATTTTATGGTGGTGTGTGGCCTACAAATGGAAGCTTTTCTCTTTTTGGTTTGTTTGGTGTGTTTAAAGACGACTCTATACATATCATAGCCCTCGACTCTACTGGAGTCTGTCACTTCTTGGAGAAGAGAGACCTGGGTCCCAACCATCCAAAGCCCTCTCCAGCCCTGTGTGGCTGACCCCTAAATGAAACAAAATGAAGCTGCACCCTGACAGAATTGTACACGTCTTTGAAATATCCATTGCAGGCCACAGAAATAGCCTCCCTGTCAGCAAAAAGTGGGGTCCCACTCTGGATTGACTCTCCTGCCCCCTCCCCAGGGTATCCTGTCCAGATTTCCACAGCAGCTGGCCACTTTGCTGCGAGATGACTTCCCATGGGCTCCAGGAGGCCCTATAAATAGCCCAGTGTGTATAATCAGCAAAGGCACATTGCGCAGGGTTCACCTGATTAGCTTGCAGTCACACATGATGGCAGCATTCAGCGAGAAGTGGGGGCAAGGGGCTGTGGGATGGAGGCCTGGCCATATTAGCTCGCCTCGCTGGGAAGAGGTTATCAGAACGCCAGGAGAAGGTGCTGAAAGTGTATTCCCAGCAGACAGCTTAGAAAGAAAAGTAATTATAGTAATCTCTAGCTCAAAGTCCTTAGTTTATTAACATGAAAATGAGCAAATGCTGAATTCCTTCAGACTTCAGTGGCATGGAGAAGGGCCAGCTCTAGGGTCTGTGTGAGTTGGGGTGTGGCTGCCTTTGCCTGAAGGACATAGTTTTAATTTATTTACAATGTGCTTAGTAAGGTGTTCATGGTGGCAGTGTTTTTTTGTTTTTTGGGGTTTTTTTGTTTTGTTTTGTTTTTGTTTTTTTAAACTTCAGGAGCTGACTTTTTTTTTTTTTTTAAAGATTTTTATTTATTTATTGAGAGAGAGAGAGTGATAGAGAGAGAGCATGAGAGGGTGGAGGGTCAGAGGGAGAAGCAGACTCCTTGCTGAGCAGGGAGCCCGATGCGGGACTCGATCCTGGGACTCCAGGATCATGACCTGAGCCGAAGGCAGTCGCCTAACCAACTGAGCCACCAAGGCACCCAGGAGCTGACTTTTAAGTAAGAATGCAGTGGAGGCCTCCAGCAATCTCTCTGTATCTTTTAATTTTGACTGTGTGAACATCCCACAAGTTACCGTGATGCCATTCACAAACAGCTGATAGCTTGTTAAGTTAGTAATATTAATTTCCATGGATGCTGTGCACAGACTTGTTTTCTCCTCTCCCCCTTCCCCCCCACTAAGAATCCCTTTCCAGCCAAGCTGTCTCCTGAGGAGCACATTCTGGGAGAAGGCCAGCTCACACATCCCCTGTCCCGTGTCCTGCAGCAATGCCAGGCCCCCTGCCTATGGAGCGAGCAGGGGTGCCAGATGCAGATTTGGGCGCCGAGACTCCCAGGCTCCCTGCTTTCTGTCTTCCCTGCTTAGTCAGGTGACTCTTCAGACAGTGGTTGTAAGTGAGCTTCCATCTGGGTGCCTGGGGGGCTCAGTCAGTGAAGCATCTGCCTTCAGGTGAGGTCATGATCCCAGGGTCCTGGGATGGAGCCCTGTGTCAGGTATCGGGCTCCCTGCTCAGCGGGGAATCTGCTTTTCCCTCTGCCCTCCACCCCTTACCCCGCTCATGCTAGATCTCTCTCTGTCTCAAATAAATAAATGAAGTCTTAAAAAAAAAAGAAGCTTCCATCTTCACAATGGAACCTTCCAAAATTTCTTAGAAACTCCTAGCCCTTAGCAATCTGAGTACAACCCATTGACAAGCAGGATAGACTCCAGCCCAGTTACCTGTTTCAGCTGGCCAACAGCCAGGATGGGCTGTAGCCCGGTTACCAGTTCCTTTCATTCTGCAGGCAGCTTTGTGTGTCTCTAGCAGCCCTTTTGGAAAGAGTTACTCTTATTTTACCGACGTCTGTGCCCAGCCAAACCGTGACACTCTGACAAGGTTATCTCTCATCCTCTGCTGAGAATGTATCCAGCAAGGGCCTGAAGAAAAAAGCCATTTGGGTTTTGTTCCCATGAATGAAATTGCCAGTTCTTTTTAATTAGGGCTTATAAGCTGGGGACTTGGCTGCCAGGTATCTGGATTCCATGGACCAATAAAATGTCAGAAGAAAAAAATATGCAGTAGCATGAGGTTGACACATTGTTATTGTGCTTGGTCAGGATGTTAAGAAAAACAAAACAGAACAACCATTATCTATTGTCTATCATCTCATAGAAGAATGGACATTTTATTTTTTTTAAAGATTTTATTTGTTTATTTGAGAGAGAAAGAGAGAGCTCAAGCCAGGGGGTGGGACAGAGGCAGAGGGAGCAGGGAGCCCGATGCGGGACTCGATCCCAGGACCCTGAGATCATGACCTGAGCCGAAGGCAGACACTTAACCAACTGAGCCACCCAATCGCCCCAAGAATGGACATTTTAATACTAAAGTATAGGCACTACATTATCTCAGAATAAAAGATAGTCCTCTGAAGAGAATGCATTTAGCTTTATGGAAAACTGTGCACTCTTATTATTTTGCCCATTTCCCTTGGACTGGTGGTGACAGGTTCTCAGAGACCTGCTGCTCTACCTATTGGCGTTTGGTGACTATAGGACCCAGTAATGAAAGGATTCAGTGGGTCCACCACTCAGGTCCTGTGACAAGACAGCTAGGGGATGCTTGGTGGTCCACACACTCAAAATGCCAAAATTCACAGACTCAAGCAGCTATTCTGAGAAAGAATCTGAGATTCTGCTAGCTGAGTTGGGGTCCCTTCCCTTTGAGAGGTTCCATTCTGCCCACCCCTTACTCTGCTGCTGCATGCTGATTCCTCCCTTCTCTTTCTTGGTGTATTTTAATACGCTTGCCATATTATTTTTGTTCTAAGAAATGACAGAAAAATGTAAGAGAAAAACAATTTTTTTTCCTATAAATGTACCTCCTGGAGAACTCATGGCCAAATTCCTGATGTAGTTTTCCTACCCTTTTTCCCATGTTTTTCACAAAGTGAAGATCCTACCATCTTTCCAATCATTTTGCATTTGACCACTCTTTCCATTCTGTTGCATCATTACCACTTTTTTACGTGATGCAATAGTTTATAAAAACATAATTTCAATGATAAATTAGTATTCAAGTTCAGATTTTTCCTTTTTCTCTTTGCTTTTTTTTTTTTTTTAAGTATAATCTTAGTGCAAATCACAAGTTGTTTTTAGGATACATCGAAGTGCAGCGAGTGGATCCAAAGTTAAGAGCACTTTAAAGCTTCAGCTCCCTGCTTCCAGCTGGTCCTCAAAGGGAGCCCAAGAAGCGCACGTGTCCACCTCCTGGCGTCGCCTTCCCACCATCCGCCAGCCATGGCTAGAGATGAGCTTTGAAAAATCCTCAGCTGTTGGACTTGTCTATTACCTTGATGATGGTGATAGTATCTTGGGTGTTTGCAAATGTCCAAATTCATCAAATTGTACGTATAAAATATAGGTAGTTCTCTGAATATCAGCTCTACCTCAGTAAAGCTGTTAAAAGTAAAATACCCTAGGGCACCTGGGTGGCTCAGTCAGTTAAGTGTCTGCCTTAGGCTCAGGTCATGATCCCAGGGTCCTGGGTCCTGGGATTGAGTCCCGTGTCTGGCTCCCTGCTCAGCAGGGAGTCTGCTTCTCCCTCTCCCTCTCCTCCCTCCCTGCCGGCTTGTGAGCTCGTGCTCTCTCTCTCTCTCTCTCAAATAAATGAAATCTTTTAAAAATAAAAAAATAAAATACCTTAGCCGATTAATTGCAGAATAAATGGAATTGCCTCTTATTTTGCAGTTCTTTCATTACTAATAAGATTTTGTATAATCATTTGTATTTCCTTCTCTGTACTTTCTTTTGTTTCAAATCAAGGAATTCATCATTTTCCTTATTGGTTTGTAAGAGGTCTTTTTCTATAACTTTTGCCATCATCCACAAATATTTTTCTCACTTCCTTATTTGCCTTCTGATCTTCATGGTGGCTTTGGCTGTGTCAACATTTAAAACTTGTGTTAAGTCAGATGATTGATTAATTTCCTTTATGGCTTCTGCTTTGGCTAATGCTCCTGAAAAGGACAACTTTGCTTTCCTATTTTCTCTTATTTCTGCCTTGCTTTCTCTTTTCCCTTTTCACCTGTGTCCCTGTGTGGTCCAAGGGCCTGGGGAGAGAGGTGGGAGGCATGGTGAAGGTTGAGGAGCGGGGTTGGGGAGGTGGGGGGGTGTGCCTGCTTGTTATTTTCCTCTCTGGTTTGACTCCTCTACTGCTTTGGGATTCGCTTCTTCTCAAATCTCTGTGCTCTGGCTTCTAGAAACTCCATCATTATAATCAGATAAAATCTTCTTAGTAGCTTCAATGACAGCTGCTGATAGCTGGAACTTAATAAATGATGACTGGTGTTATCTGTGCTTTGGGCCAGTCCCTCCCCAGGTCAACAGATGGGGGGCTACTGCAGCCTTCACATTTCGTCCCAAGATGGTTGGTGCGAGGGTCCCCGTCTGGGGAGCAGTGACGTTCCGCATGGCCAGGGAAGAGTCCATTTTGGCTGCACTGACAGGAGGGAACTCTTTTCAAAGCCTCTGAGGCTCGATGCTATCAGCAAAGCATAGAAATGCATTTGTCTTCCTTCAGATGATTTTGTAATTCACATTGTTGGCTTTTCCTTGTCATACATTGTTTCCTTGGGAGAAGGGTTTTGTTTCTCTGGTGGGATTCATCGAGCCTGTGGCACGATGTGCACTTGCTATCACCGTATCCCTGGGCAGACCACCAGACCACGTCTTCCTATTCTTCCACCTCAGGGAAGACCCCAATTCTCTGCCCATGAGTAAACTCCAGAAGACATTTTATTTTTATTTTTTTAAGATTTTATTTATTTATTTGTCAGAGAGCGAGAGAGAGCACAAGCAGGGGGAGTGGCAGGCAGAGGGAGGAGCAGGCTCCCCACTGAGCAGAGAGCCCGATGCGGGGCTCGATCCCAGGACCCCGGGATCATAACCTGAGCCGAAGGCAGATGCTTAACTGACTGAGCCACCCAGGTGTGCCTCCAGATAACATTTTAAAGGATGCTAAAATGAGTGTGGTCTCTTAGATAAGCTGGGAATATTACATTAAAAATCATCCTTTCTTACTTTCCAGTGTCTCTCGGCCTGTTTCCTCCAGGCCCAAGAGTGTACACAGAGTTCTTCTGCTTGGGGAACCTGCCAAGACTCTCCCGGAGTCTCTTTACAGAAGTCAGATTCTGGGCCACATCCCCTAAGCTTCTAACTCTGCGTCTGGGGTCAGTCCCAGCTCTCTGCACTTTAACAGGCACCCATGAGGATAATTATCCACAGTGAAGTGTGAGACCCTCTGCTTCAGAGAAGCCCCTTCAAACTCCGGTCTGTGTCCCCGTGGAGCTTGCGTGGGGTGTGACTACCTTCCCCCCCACAGAGCTGTCTCCGGGAAGGCGGGTGGGTGATGAGGACTTGCAGAGGGTTAGAGCACACTCTGGGAGGGCGGTTGGGTGGCATGGTGCTTCTCAGGTCGTGTGGCTCTTCTCATGCTTCCTTTCTGCATTTACGAGTATGTGGAATCCTAAAAGAATGTGGGGGGACCACTTCTTGGGCGGTGACTAAGTGGCTAAGATGTACTGGCCATTGCAGTCCCTTTCTCACACACTCCTCAGGACAGGGCTTAAGCCATGGACTTGGGGGAACAGACAGCCTCACAGGAGAGAGAGGCTCTGATTTTGGAGGACAGAGGTGCCTCCTGCGAGAGCCCGATCCCATGGCATCCTCCGAGAATCCCCCCTGAGACTCGGAAGAGGGATAAGAATCTGTGTGCTTCCAGGAGATTCTTAAGCTCTGCCGAATTTCCTCAAAGCAGGCCTGTGAACAGCCTTGCATTCCAAGGTGGGCTCTTTGTAGCGACAGCAGCAGAATTCCTAATCTCCAGTTTCGAGGGACGAGGAAAGAGTCCTAGTGTGTGGAGAAAAGTCTGTCTCTGACCCGTTTGCCTGGAAACCCAGCTCACAGTCATGCATGTTTGCTACCCTTGCTCGGCCTCTCTTCTTTCCTGCTCCTTCCCTCCCCGGCTGCAAGGTGCCCCCCTTCTCCTGTGGCCTGGAAGGGAGTGGGGCAGTGAGCACACTTAACTTATTTTTCATGCATTCCAGAGAGAGGGAGTCAGAGCAACAGTGCTGTAGGCAAGATACTTCTGGTCCTTTCCTAACTACCTTCCATGAATTCAAATCACCCGTTTTAATGGATGCCAAAGCCACTCCTGGGAAGGGAGTGGGGGATGGGAGAGGGAAGGGTGTTAGCTAAATATCTTTAAGATGGAGCAGCTAAGTCCTTTTTCCCTTAGCCAGACATAGTTTTTTTCCTTCCAGAGTCTCATTTCACTGATAGGCATGGTGATCGGCATTGTTGGCCTGTTGTTCATTCTTATTTTCTAACTTACGCCCAATATGTTATCTTAGCAACACTTTCCACAAACAGAAAATAATGTGCACTGCCCCTTTTTAACTCTGCTGTTGCTGCTGGGGCTTCTGCTCGCTCCTTACCTTCATTTAAAACAACCAACTGCAGACAATCCAAATAACAATATTTTCAAGCTATTGTTAGAGCGAAGTGACAATTGATTCCTTGAGGTGCTTCCCAGGAAACTGCCCGGGGATGGAGAATTAAATGCCAACAATAGCGGATTTGTAACCAAGGAGCAGGCTCAGGAATGCCAGTGGCAATTTGTGGGGGGAAGAGGTTTGGACTTCAGGAGCTGGGGGAAAGGTTAACTTATTGACATACAGGGATGATGTTGTTTGTTTAGAAGATGAATCACAATCCTGTTTTCCTTTGAACTCCTTCAAAAGAACTGGCTTCCAGACAAAGGGAAATAGAATACAGCAAGCACTGTCTGTTTTCATAAACTTTCAGCTTGCTTTGTGGCCTGTCGTCCTGTGCTTAAAAGTTGCCGTAGAAAAACATTAAGACATGTTTAATATTCTGCTCCGAACGATGTGATACTCATTTTGATATGTTTCCGGTCCCTATTGATTTTTAAACTGCTGAACACAAATACTTGACATTCGGGAGGGCAAGCAAAGGATTAAAACAGAATCTCTGCCTCCTGCTTGCCGTTGTCTTTGAAGAGATGAAAAATGTTCAGATGAGCAGAATTCCTACAGTCAGAATAAAACATGATTAGAACATTTGGGGAGGGAGATGCGATGTGACTGGAGAAAATGTTAACGGCAGAGAGATGATAAATACATTTGCCTAAGACTTTTCATCTCTTATGATGCATTTTATACATTGATACAAGGGCAGTGGCCTGCATATATTCTTCTCCCACCCTGTGGTTTTTTTCCCCCAAATAGAACCATTTAGGCAAGTACAAAGATGTATGGGAGAGAGAGTGAGAGCTTGCACAAATCACTAACAACCATGTAAATGCAGGCAGCTCAGCAAGGGTTGTAGACTGATATGGAAGATTATTGAAACCGTAGGAAGCATTTGGGTAAGAAGGCTGTACTTACTGTTATTATTTAACAGTTACTGAATACTGACAGCGTGCTTCATAGAGACAACAGAAGACCCCGAACTTCCTCAAAAGACTTAAGATAAAAGTAAGACAAAGGCATCAAGGAAGCACAAAACCCAAGGATGTAAAAAAGTAACTGGAACAAGTCATAAGTAGCTGGTGGTATCTGGTTTCCAGTTTTTAAATTTTTGTTCCTTCCTATGGACCCCCTACCAGCTAGTCTCTGAGAGCGCCAGACAGTGATGGGGAGCTGGGGAGAAGCAGCAGGTGGGAGAGGACCAGAAGGAGGGGGAAGACGGGTCAGGATGCTGGAGGAGTGAGGGGGGAAGGGGCTGAGACATGAAGGTCCATGAGTGCTTCTTCTAATGGGGTAGAGAGTGTCCCAATCTCGTTACGATGAGCCAACGCCTTCCCCTCCTCTGGAAAATGACTTGCTTACTCACTTAGCCACTCTCTCCACATCCAAATTGCCCAGAAACCAACATTTCCTTGTGGCCCCTTCTCCTCTCCCCATGACAACATACGTACCACTTTTTACCTTGTCTTGGGTCTGACTTACCTTCCCTGTTAGGTGAGTAGCAGCATTCTGTTATAAGTCATACTCCATTTATTGGTGTGGCTCTCAGCAGTGCTTCTTTTGAACGGAGACTTTATCAAGCTGGATTTGAGCCCTTGCCCTGCTGTGTGCCTTTGGGTGAGCTCTCTAACCATCCACTCCATGCCTCAGTTTATAGTCTCGGTAAAATCCAGATTACAATACTGCTTTCCTCCAGGGTTGCCAGGAGATTAAAGGAGGAGATGTATGAAAAGTACTTAGCTTGTGCTAAGTCATGTTAATTTAGCTATTCCTCTATCCCTGTAAGTCCCACCCCACAGCAAGGGTGCTTTATGAGACACCTCAGGCCCTAGTTGAACGAATGACCCAAAATAGGCCAACCCAAACCATCATATTAGCCGTGATGTTAAATTATGTGTTTATGGAGATGCTTGTGTGCTTGTCACCTCTGTGAGACACAGGTATGCTCCTTAAGGAGAGAACCCCTTCCTAGTCTTTATGATCTCCCTTACCAACTAATCACAGCCAGGAGCAACCAAGGCTCGGGGAAGCGCACGGATTTGCCCTGACTCACACAGCTGGTAAGTGGCGGATCCAGTGTTTGGACTCACCCTCAGCTGCCCAACCCCATGTGACCCCTCAGATGTTTGCCGGGTGAGTGCCAAGTAATCATTCTCATCCAAACGTGGCTTTTCCCACTGATGCTTATTTCTTTGTCGATCTGTGACCTTCAGCCCGTTTTCTCTCACTCCCGGGCTGACTGTGCTATCCAATTGGGTGGCTGTGAGCCATATACAGCTACTTAAATTCACACTTAAGTTAATGAAAATTAAATAAAATTCAAAATTTCGTTCCTCAGTCACAGTGGCCACATTTCAAGTATTCAACAGTTACATTTAGTTCATGGCAATCATATTATCCCAGATATATAATATTTTCCTCACTACAGAAAGTTCTGTTGGACGGCACTGCTCCATAGAATGCCTCAAATAAATAACAATCAAGATGCGAGGTTTTATTTATTTTTTTTCTGATACACGTGGTTCTACCCTTAGTGTTTTATAATTTATAAGACATTGGCTACCCAGTTGGTAGAAGAATGGCAAATAGTTATAAGAAGATTAAATTTTGACTTAATGGGCTTTATAGTGGGTGTTGGGTTTTATGAAAAGTGCTTCCTGTGAGTTGTCTCCCGTAATTCTTGTAGCGGTCCAGTGAGGTAGGCACTATCATCAGCCCCTTTAAATAGGGTTGGAAAGTCACTGGTCTGAGGTCTCAGAACTGGTCTGTGGAAGAACGTGAGCCTACCACCAAGCCAGTGGATTCCAGAGCACCAGCCCTTAGCTGCTGCACCGCCTCCCAGAAAGTCACCGCAAGTTCTCAAAAGTATGAGCTGCTGATTCTAAGGGCAGAGGAAGCAGGATTCTCTGTTCTGAATTTAAATGCAACCGGGCCATGGTGGGGGAAAGAAGTCAGAATCTTCTCATAGTGCCTTTTTGGCAACTGAACTGAGGTTTTTCTCTAGGCCTTAAAAATCATCTCTGGTCCTATACATTGTCTTTATTTCAACCAACAAAAATAAGGGCAGTCCATCAAAAAAAAAGATCATCTGATAGTCAAAAGTGGATCAGAGATAAAGAGGATTAAGAGGTACAAACCTCCATTATAAATAAGTCACGGAGATGAGAAGGACAACATAGGGAATATAGTCCATAATAATTGAAATAATGTATGGTGATTACACTTATCATGGTGATCACTGAGTCATGGGCAGAATTGTTGAATCAATATGTTGTACACTTGAAGCTAATATAACACTGTCACTTATGCTTCAGTAGTATTTTTTTAAAAAATAAAAAAATGCAAAAGCAGTTAAAAGCTAAAAAAAAGAGACTAAAGCATTCAGTGTATAGATGGGCAGAGAGACAAATTGATTAAGAACACATTTAGAGAATCACACAGTCTTTAAATATTGACTGTACCTCTTTGCAACTTCTATGACCTTGGGCAGATTAACTGCTCTAGCCTTCATCTGTAAAATGGGACTAGCTCTAGTGGGTACCTTATAGATCACTGTGAGTATTTAATAAAATAATTCATACCAATCACACATAAGAATATTCTGTAAATGTTAGCTACTGCTAAAAAGAATGGGTCAGAAACAAATTATATGAGAAACTGGTTATGTCATCAAGGTGTTGAAAACTAGTGATCTTAATGAAAAAATGAGCCCTACTGACTGCAAGAAGCCAAGAGTTGTTTGCAAGAATTTGTAGAACTTCTACTGGGCTTCGTTTCCCATTCTCTCTGTACCCAGCACAACTAGCTCCTGTTCAGAGCATGTGCTTAAAAGATGTGAATACGTGTTGCAGAAGTTCATTCCCTATAAAAGGTCATTTAAAAGTTTTAGGTTGGACAAGGTACCGTGAAGTTTGCCTTGTTCATAGCCACCTACACAAGATTCATTGTAGCCACTGGGGGCTAGAATTTACCTTTAAGAATCTTATAGGACCAACTCTATTCCAGCAAAATACGTGTACAAGTAGTTTCCAGATTCTTGGCTAGTATTACATTTTCTTCAAAATACCTAGTGTCCCCACAATTGGAATGGTGGCCTATTATTTAGATTAAAAAAAAAAAAAATGGGACAAAACTGAATCCCTGCCCAATGTTCCCATTTCTGCAAGGGTCTCTTTTTTGCCATTGAAATTTAGGAAGGAGATGTCACATAAAAAGTGGTCAAGTTCACAGGGTGTACATATCTCCACACCGAAGTTTTGTCATGAGTGTCCCTCACGCTCCAGGTTGGAAAACGTTCCAGTCAGAGACTCACAATAGAGCCCAAGGGGAAAGGATGGTTAATGATAAAGAAACATGGGCTTTGGGGTGTAGACAGAGTTATTAACCCAGAGCCCCATTTGTTCGCGGCATTTTTAACTACTCCAGGAATCTTGAGTGACTTAATTCATTGTCCAGATCCCTACGTCAGCCCCCAGGTAATCACTAGAGTAGTGAAAAATACTACATTCTCTCTTTCTTATCCTAAGCTCATTTTAATCTTGATCTTCGAAAAGTAAATGGTTCTTCTTGTGCAAACAGCTTCATAGAAATGTCAAATCTGGCAGCCACAGTCTGTGCTGATGGGGGGGGGCGGGGGGGCGGCCGGGTACCAAAGCCTCAGTGCTCAGGGCCTGGGCTTTGAGATGACTACAGCTGTATTGCCAATGCAAATGCAGGAGGGGAAAAAATTACTGGAACAAATTGAAAGGTTATTCAGACTGGAATTTAGAATCTCAATAAAAAAGGCTTTTTATAAGCCAAAGCCCTCAGAGTAACCGGATCATTTAAAAATACATCTTTTCTGCATTAAATGTAGTGTGACAGCCACATTAGAAATACTGCAGTCCAAGTATGTTCCTTGATCATTTTTAACTGACTTGTAAGGACAGCTAAAATCTTCTAATGGGGGGTGGTGGTGGAGATGCTGGATCCCCTGTCTGTAAATAGTTTCCATTTCTTTATTTTTGCCTCATTTTTGATACCTGGCAGATGGGGTTTTTGCCTTTGCCCCTGTTGCTTCCTGCAGGCTTGGTGATCTCTGTGGGCTGTGTGTCTTGATAAAAATTTGTTGAGCTAGTCATTTCCTTTTTTGACTTAGTAGAAACAGTCTTTCGATCACCCAGATGTTGGTGATCAGAAATAGCACATAGTTGTACTGGGGTGGAATCCTTTTAACGAGAGGCATTTAAGCCAAGAGACACAAACATAACTCACCTAAAGTAAGGCAGGGACCCAAATGTGGGACACCCTTCCCATTGTTTAAAACCTGGAAAGAGATGATCCAAATCCACTTGTCGTTGAAGTGCATGGCAGGCCTCCCCACCAACCCCACCCCAGAAACTTTTATTTCTTTGAACCACGCGGAAGACTATTTCCAGGAGAAAGATCCTTTTGGAGAGTGGAGAGTGTGTTGGAGTCAAAGCAATGGACATTCCTGGTGGGGCCCCTCTGCGTCCCACCCCCTGCTAGGCTCAGGGCCACCATGGACCTTCTGAGTGTCTCTGGCACAGCTCCTGACCTGCCACCCTCGCAGGGACTTCTTCCTATTTCTAAAAGTGGCTCAGTCACCGAAAGATTGAGCTCGTGGTTTTAATTTAATTTAAAATCAGTATTTCAAATGTACTGAATACTCACTGTCTGAAAGTAGCAAATATTCACACTTGACCATTTTTTATTTCAACTCTTTGGCCTTAAAGTCCTTCTTTTCTCCTTCTCCAGGAGTCAATTCATTTCCTTTCCCGGGCAGGGTTAGCCCTTAGTGAGGCCAAATGTTATTGTCTGATTGGTGTCTCTGGAATTCCGCTATTGAATTAGTTACAAGGTAGCTTCTCTGTAGCGCCCTCTAGATTCCACGTTCCCTGAGCACAATCACTTCATCTTTTTCCACCTCTGATGAGATAGTTAATGCTGCTGGGAGTTCTCACAAGATTTTTGTTGCCATTGTTTCTTTGTGTGTGTGTTTTGAGGGAGTGGATGACTGCATAGTTTAAAAAAAAATCAATGAACTCAAGAGTTTCAGAGAGCACACGGACAGCCTCTCTTCTCACGGATGGCCAGTATCTATACTGGGTGATTTAGCGTAGGATCGTTATTTCATTCAAAAGTTTGAGCCTCCCCCAGAGAAACTAAAACCTTTGCGTTAACCCTGTTTGGATTATCTGATACAATTTGTAAAATAATAAGGCATCTTCCTGGTTAGAAGAATGTAAGTTGCTCCAAATAACGAGCTGGCCCTAACTTAATGAGTTTGCGATTTGGTGTGAAGATTTGTACCTGAAGGTCATAGCTTTGTTCATGCCTGAAAATAGACATTGTCCTGAACAAGCAATTCAGTGATACTAAAGTTTATCCTCGATGATGAACCGTGGCCTCTTTTCCCATCACGCAATCCTCACACAAGAATAGACTGATCTGTTCTGGATTCTCTGCCTCTTTCGAGATAGCACCACTAGCTCATTCATATGAGCAAGGCAACCTCCTGTTCACATACTGTAAAGCCAAATGAATTAGATCCTCATTCCTCCATTTAAGTCCAGTTCTTTCACAATCCAGCATCTCCTTTAGTAGCATGCCCAGGAAGATCCAGCAAGGCCTTAATTCATTGTATCCAATAAAGCTAACTTTTGACACAAGGAGATAGCATCCTCCATTTTCTTCGGCTAAACTGGAGTTTGAGTAACGCCACACGCTGGTTCTGTTCCTGAGACTGACATTTCAGCAGATGATTGGCATAGGGTGCCTCACTCCCTAAAGCAACATTTTCTTCTCAAAGTATTGGCAGATCTCAACAACCTTGTTCATCATGAAATAAGTAACGCGTGATGTTTCCATGTTTGACACGTATCAGTGCCTGCCTGGCATGATGCAGTCCCCTCTTTCCCTCCCATTCAGGAACATCCTTTAGAATGCAAGTGAGTACAGTGACATTATTAGTAGTAGGATTAGAATCTGTATTTGTTTAAAATATCATCTATTCTCAGACTTAGGTTCTTGGGCTTTTGTTAGTTATCAGTCACCCCTGACCCACAGCAGGTTGCCATTGAGACCAACTGCCCTTGAGTGGCAGTGCCTCTGGGGACTGTATTTTTACCTGAACTGCTGTGCAATTGCTTGCCTTTAAAAGTGATCTTGTAAGTGTTTGTTGGGGACACTGTGAGAACTGAAGCTCTCCAGCTTTAGACCTTCATTCTCAGGATGAAGAGCAGTGGGAGGCTTTGATAACTTTTACAGCACACAGAGGGAAACATTTTTGCATGGACTGTGCCAGAATCCCATGCTCTGTGGGCAACATAATGGATTTCATTCACAACCCTGCACAGGCCAACTGTCATGATATGGTTGGGAAGCTTTCCATCAGCTACTGTGAGCTCCATCACCCTGTTCCCTACCTCCGTTTTTGGCTTCTCCATTCTTGGTCACATTTTATGAAGCAGCCAACCATCCAGATTGGGATTTCATGCTCTGCTGCACTGTTGCCTGAGTTATTTCTCTTACAAAGACCCCCTTTACAAAGTCCTTAATCTAAGTAATGCATAGAAGGTGTATTAAGGGGTAACAAGTGAAAGAAGGCAAGAACCAGCAACTTCCTGAAAATTGTTGTCATTAGAGCATTTCCATGAAGGCCCAACGATTCGTTAGAGTGAGCCCAGACAAAAGCCCCACCCCCAAAAACATATGTAGTGAATTCAGACCTAATTGGCCATGGTCCAGTCCAGTTCTAAGGGGGACATTCTTGGCATTTTGGAGGTCAGAGGAGAGTTTGATTTGAAGCTTGTCATGTGTGTTTCCCACATGTTATATTTAAGTTTGTTCATTATGTTCATTGGATGTGCCCATTGCCTTTTAATTTCTGGACAAAGTTAATATAAATTGATCAATGCTGGCTTTTTATGCCATCAGTCTAATGCCTCAATGCAAAAGATATCTACACCTTTGTGCCAATATATGAAAAGGCTTCATAGAGCAACCTAGAGTTTGAGAAAGAGACCCTACATTATGGTTTAAGATTGACATTGGGTTTGTTGGCTGGAAAAGAACCCTGACTCTGTCTTTCGTCTGTGGAATTTTCTTTGCAGTCCCCAATACTAGGTATGGCTAATGTTTCCAAAGATTACCTGGAAGCTGTATTATGAAAGAGCCTGTGAGTGAGGGCAGCTTTCCGTAGGATTCTTGCTAACCTATTGAATTTCCTTGGCCAGCTTAACCAAGAATTTCACTGTGTGGGGTAGATAGAATGTGGGGGGAATTTCTGGGGCATACTGTGGCCTGAGTTTTTGTTTGCTTGTCTGATTTCAGCAGGGAGGTGAGGTGAGAACAGTGAGTAGTATGTTCTATTTGTCTATCAGAGGAAACAGTCATCTGAGGGAAAAGCACCTTCAAATCCTGTTTTCATTCCCTTTTTCCAATTGGAATCGGATCCCAGCTATAACAATCAAAGCTTGGGTGTGTGACTTCAGGTCCACCTGTATCCACACAGAAGCTTTGGATATGCATTGTTTAAAGCTTTGAAATACTACCCATGTTGAACAATGGATAAGGGTTAAGGTCTGAAAAGGTAATTATATATATGAAGCCAAAAGTCAGGGATGTGGGAGACAATTTAAGGAGCCCAGGGGCCTTATATTCTTTGTCTTGATCCATTTGAAGGACATATAAAACCATCGAGTGAAACTTTTCTGGGTTTGCAACTAATTTGTTTCAACTCACTGATCTATCATCTCTGAGAATGAGAAATTGCTGGATAGTATCATATTATATTTACAAAGGTGTTATCTAATTTGATAGTAGGCTACCACTGTTCAGCCTGCATATTCTAATAAAAAAATAGAAATTTCACTTCAATGAGACAAGTTTTAAGGTTTAGGTTATTAGCCATTTGGCTTACTCTGTAGAGCTACCAAAGACAAAGTGACAGAAAAATGACCCAAATAAACACTTCTTCGAAAGGATGGAATTGAATAAGATCCTTTTGATTGGAGACTTTGGGATTACTGCCAAACTGGACTTTTGGTTGTTTATAATAGGTACATGTTGATTGAGCAGAGACCCATGAAATCTGGGATCCTAATGTGAATACCCATACCTTTGGCCCAAGTATGCCTGAGGCAGAGAGCAGGGACTATTTGGAAAAGAGACAGATAGCTAACTATTTTAAAGAATGCTTTTAAATGCAAATATGTAAGTTAAGCCATAATTTAAGTGCCCACATCCCAAGAGACCCAACAATTTCCTCCAACACCTCAGTTCTTGGTGGAGGAGTGAGATCCTTAACAAGCTTACCTTGACTTTTAGTTACAGATTTTCTTTCTCCCAGCCCAATTTGGTTTTGACTAAAATCTTGGATCTTAAGATTTCCTCTTTTTCTGTAGCTTCATCAATTGAAAAGACATGGTTTTATTTTCTCACTAATTCTAGTATGATGAGATTAGAACAATCTTAACTATTGTTGACATCTATTCATCAAACCCTAAAATCTCATTCCACCCCGTCCTCATTTTTAAGCTCCAGTTGCAGACTACTTAAAATTTTATCATAAAAAAAAAAAAAAAAATCCAATGCTTAGCACCTGGTAGAGGTGCTGTCTTCTAACAAGAAAATATGACTTTGATTTTCACCAAAAAAAAAGGCCAGAAGTGTGAGAGACAAAAATCATACAGTAGATTTATGCATTTGCTAAACATCCATGTATTCATGCATTGAACAAGTACTTGTTGAGCATCTATTGTGTATCAGACACTGAATTACCACCTGGCCAACTATAACACAGGTGACCAGTGGTTACCGAGGAGTCAGGAAATAGCAAGCTCCAAGTGATATATTTCATAACAAATGTGGTAAGCATGAAGAAGAAAAAGCAAATGTCTTGATGAGAGATTTGTGTTAATAAAGTTAGGCTGGACTATGTTGCAGTAACTTTGTGGACTACATTCAAATGGCTTAACAAAAACAGTTTTATTTCTTCCCACATCCCAATATGATAAGATTGGTTAGTTCTTTCGGGAGGTGTCTATCCATCCTTCCATTATTGGTACCACTGACTTCAACATGTGGTTTCCATAATTGTGTCGAGAGAGAAAGATTGAGGAGTATTAAATAGGCATGGTTTTGGCCAGCTAGGAAGAGGGTATATCATTTCTGCTTATATTACATTGGCCAGAACCTAACCACACAGACCCAACCTACCTTCGAGTGAGACTGGGAAACACAGTCCTCCTGAGTGCCCAGAAAGAAGAAATGGGAATGGTGAGCATCTTTATTCAAATGGAAGACTTCATTTAGACTAGAGGCTCCAGAAGATCTCTATACAAATAATTTTTCACCAGTAATTAGAATATTAAATATAGCCACATTAGCAGAATATACATTCTTCTCAAGTGCACATGGGACATTCTCCAGGATAAATCACAAGACAGGTCACAGAATAAGTCTTAACAAATTTAAGAAGATTGAAATCTTAACAAGGATCTTTTCCAACCACAAAGGAATGAAAGCAGAAATGAATAGCTGAAGGAAAACTAGAAAATTCACAAATGTGTGGAAACTAAACACACTTTGAACAACCAGTGGGTCAAAGAAGAAATAAAAAAGGAAATTAGAAAATATCTTGAGACAAATGAAAATGAAAATTCAACACATCAAAACCTATGGGATGTAGCAAAAGCAGTATTAAGAGGGAATTTTATAGTGATAGATATTTACATCAAAAAAGAAGAAAGATTTCAAATTACCTAACTTGACACCTCAAGGAACTAGAAAAACAAAACAAAACAAAAATAATAACTAAGCTAAAGGGAGGAAATAATAAAGATTAAAGCAGAAATGAAAGAAACAGATAATGGAAAAAAAAAAAAATGAGACTAAGTTGATTTTTGGAACAGAGAAACAAAATTAACATAACTAGACCAAGGAAAAAGAGAGAAGACTTAAATTAAGATCAGAAATGAAAGAGGAGACATTAACCTGATGCCACAAGGGAGGAGGGAGGTCCCTAAGACATCACTATGAACAGTTATCCTTTATCAATGTGGATAGCTGAGAAGAAATTAATGAATTCTGAAAAGTATACAACCTACCAAGACTGAATCATGACTAAAAAGTCTGAACAAACCAGTAATTGGTAAGGAGATTGAATCAGTCATCCAAAGCTTCCCAACAAAGAAACACCCAAGATCAGAGGACTTCATTAGCAAATTCTACCAAACATTTAAAGAAGAATTAATGTCATTTTTTCAGGAATCAGGAACAAAGAAAGGATGTGCATTCTCAGCAATTCTATTCAGCATAGTACTAGAAGTCCTCGTCAGAGAAATTAGGCAAGAAAAAGAAATGAAAGGCATTCAAATCAGAATGGAAGAAGTAAAATTATCTGTGTGTAGATGACATGACCTTATGCAGAAAACCCTAAAGACTCTCTACCCCCTCCACCCAAAAAAATCCTGTTAGAACTAATAAGTGAGTTCAACAAGGTTGCAGGATACAGAATCCATATACAAAAATGAGTTGTGTTTTTATACATTGGAAACAAACTTTGTGGAAGAGAAATAAAGAAAACAATCCCATTTATAATGACATAAAAAAGAATAAAGTATTTAGGAATAAACTTAACTAAGGCAATGAGACTTGCCTGCTAAAAACTGGATAAAGATTGTTTCTTTCTCCCTCCTTCCACACAATAAATATTAAACTTGTTACACAAAACCTCTGTTTTAATGAAAGAAATAATAGGGATGATTTTGATAGTAGGAGGAGTGGCTTTGGCAGGAAGGTAAAATGTAGTAAGTGTGGGCTCTCATCAGCGTGGTTCAAATTCCGACTCTCTTACTTACCAGTTGATGACTGTAGGCAAGACTCTAAAATGCTCAGTGACTCAGTTTCTTCATCTGTGAAACAGAGATTATCATCATCATAAAACCTACCTGTGTTAGTTTTACATTTCTGTTGTAACAGATTACCACAAATGCAGTGACTTCGACAACTCAAATTTCTGTAGGTCAGAAATCTGACATGGGTCTCATTGGGCTAAATCCAAAGGATCAGCAAGGCTGTATTCCTTCCTGGAGACTCTAGAAGATAATTTGTTCTCTTGCCTCTCCCAGTTTCTGGAGGTTGCTACTCTTTCTTGCCTCATGGCCTTCTTCCATCTGCAAAGCCAGAGTGGCCAGTTCAGTCTTCCTCACATTATAGTACTGACTTTGATGCCCTCTTGTGCTTCAAAGGACCGTTGGGTCCATTGGTCCAGCAGGATAATTCAGAATGATTTCTCTATTTTAAGATAACCAGATTAACAATTTTAATTCCATATGCCACTTTAATTCCCCTTTGTCATGTAACCTAACATAATCACAAATTCCAAGGGTTAGGATATAGACACCTTATTGGGGAGTGGTAGGGGGCAGCATTACTCTACCTATCACAGTATCCTATAGGGATGTTGTGACAATTGAATAAGAAAATGTGTGGTTTGGGCAAAGGGAATTTTATGAATAACAAGCATGAAACAAATGGGGTAAGATCCAAGCAGATAGCCTTATCCTCACAGAAAAATAGCCAGTGGAAAGGTAAGGAGCCACCCACTCCGGGATGTTATTAGCCCATGTGGGAGCCCGAGTCCAGGGTGTGGTTACGATAATGGACTCTTGAGTTGGAATCCTTTCTCTTCTCACTAGTTGGGTGACCTCAAGCCTTAGTTTCCCCATTTATTTTATGTGAATAAAAATAATACCTACCTTAACACGAGATGAGGACTAGATGAGCTAACACAGCCAAAGTACTTGGCACAAGGAGGGCCTGGCAATAAGGGCTAGATAAGGATAGATCTGGGATGTTTTGTATGTACTCAGGACCTTGTTGAAAATAATTAGAGTTGAAAGAGCCATTCTCCTGCTAGTCTGGGGCCAACCTAGCAGGATTCTGAGCATTATTTTCAAAATCCTATTCTCATGTAGTTAAATCTCAGAGTGAATGTTTATTCCATTAAACATTCCTCCCCAGATTGCATCATATGTAATTATGAGATTAAAATGTTGTCTGGAGAATGAAAGTAGCCATTGTTCAAATTTTACATAGGTGATGATAGTTTTTGAATCTTCTTTGTGGGGAGGAGGATGGGTTGTGTTGGTTAAGGTGGATTATGACAATTGGGCCAGGGGACAGAGAGCAGAGAGCCCCAATTTCTTGGTTGGAAAGAAATATGTTGTAGGACCTTGACTCAGCAGGAATAATATCTTGGGCTGTTTTCATCCTACAGCAGGAATAATTGAAGATAAAGACAAAGACGATGAAAGACAAGATGATATTTTAATGACACCAGGCCAGGAAACAAGAATGCTGTTGTTTGCAGACAGCTTTTGTTCATCCGTGTGAGATAAGCAATGGCATTAATTTATTCAAGATTATAGTTCAGAAGGAAAGTCATCAAATCTGGAGCTCTTTCATTTAAGGAACACATTGCACTGGCTCTGGGGTGGCGGGGGAGTGGCACTATACTCTGTGGCCAAGGATCCTTCCGAGTGAGCTGGCTGTACAGGATGGCTTACCCAGAGGACAAACCTTAGAAGCCGCCTTTGCCTGCCTCTTAGCTACTGTCAGGCTTGATGGACCCCAAGATTCTTTAGATTTTGAATGGCAAGACCAATGGCCATGCTTGGACAGTGGAAACCAGTAAGGTCAGTGAGTCTCACCTAGAACTATTGTGATTCAGCCCACTTGTCCAGGTTCCAGATATGTCCACACTTTTGGCAAAAATACTGCAACCATAGATTCTTTCCTCATGAGGCCAGCTTCTTAGCTCTGGAGCACTTATACTTATTGTCACGAGGATGATGGCGGTGCTGCATTATCACAAAGACTGTTAACATAAAAAAACAAAAACAAACAACAACAATAAACACCTGAATTTTGGAAAACTTTTAGACTCCTTTTTTTTTTTAGACTCCTAATAAATGTAAAATACTTCAGTGTTCCTATGCACCCTTCCCCTAACTTCCTCCAGTGATGCAATCTTACATAAGCACAGTTAATTAACTTTTGACCTTATATACTGAAAGTTTCAAAAATATGTGTGATAAGATACAAAAAGCTTAAGTGTACAACTCTATGATTTTTTTTTTTTTACCAAGTGACCAGTCTCGTGTAAACATCACAGACATCAAAATAACCTACCAGCACCTCCAAAACTTCCCTCATCACACATCCTTGCAGTCATTATGTCCCCCAAACATAGTTACTTTTCTGAATTTTATCACCCTGGATGTTTTACCTATTACTGATATATACTGGTGTAAATAGACTCTTCTGTGTTTAGCTGGGATCTACTCCGGTATATACTCTTCTGTGTTTGGATTCTTTTGATCAATATTTTGCTGTGAGATTCCTCCAGGTTGTTGTGGGGGCCAGTGGTTTGTTCTTATCATCGCCATGTTGTACTCTGTGATACGGATATACCATTATTTACTTATCTCTTCTACTGTAGATGGATACACAGATTATTTCCAATTTTGGCTATTTCAAATGATGTTGCTATAAAAATTATTCTGCATGCCTTTATTACACAATTGGGTGCACAATTCTGTTGGAGATATCCCTGAGAGTAGAATTGCTGGCTCATCAGATATGCATATGTTAAGCATTAGTAGATACTGCCAAAGAGTTTTCCAAAGTGACTGCAACAATGGGAGTTCTAGTTCTTCTCTGCCAACACCTAATATCCCCAATGTTTTTAATTTTAGCCATTCTGGTGTGTCTGTGTTTTAGTATCTAAGTGTCATTTTATTTTGCTTTTCTGTGATGATGCGTATGTATCAGCTTTTCATATGTTCATTAGCTATTTGGAAGCCTTTGTGAATTTTCTGTTCAGGTTTCTTGCCCATTTAAAGATTTATTATCTTTCTTTTTGTTGTTTCAAATATTGTAGATGCTGGTTATTTATTAGATATGCATACTGCAAATATCTTCTCCCAATCTGTGGCTTCTTCTAATGCTATCTTTTGATAAGCAAAGTTTTTAATTTTGATAAAGTTCAATGTATCAATCTTTCCCTTTATGGATACCTATGGAAATAAACTTTTTAATGTACAATTTAAGATGTTTCCCCATCCCAAAGGTGGATGATTTTCTCCATATTGTCTTCTAGAAGCTTTATTAGTAAGCTTATTATTAAATTTTGTTATTAAGATCCATCTGGAGTTAATTAAGGTTTATTTTTCTCCACATGGATAGGATGCTTTTCTATACAAATTTTGGAATCAATTTGTTGATTTATATAAAATATCCTGGGGACTTTGAGATTGAGTTGAGTGTGAAAATCAACTTAAGAACTGACATATTTTTACAGTATTGACTCCTCTAATCTGTGAACTGGGTCCATCCCTTTACTGTTTTCTTTCTGTGATATTTTGTAGTTTTTTGTGTTGGAGGTCTTACACATCTTTTCTTATTTCTTCTTTTAGATTTATTACCAAGTATTTGAGGGATTTTGCTATAACTATAAACAATATAGTTTTTAATTTTTTGTGGACTAATATATAAAATGTTTTATATTGACATTGTGTCCCATGACTTCATTGAATTCATTTACTAATCTAATTGTTACAATCTATATATCATTTTTGATTTTCTGTGTACATAGCCATTTTGTGTTTGAATAATGGCTGTTTTATTTCCTCCTTTTCAATCAATATACCTTTATTTCTTTGCCTTGCCTTGTTGCCTGCCTAGGACCACCAGCACAATGCTGCAAGGACAGGGATTAGCAGATGAACAGGGTGAACATTAATGGTAATGTTTTCATCATTAAGTATTATGTTGCTGTTTATTTTTGTACATCTTTTTGAGGTTAGGAAGTGCTGTTCTATTCCTAGCTTGGTAAGAATTTAGTTGTATGGCTGTTGAATTTTATCTAGTACTTCTTTGGCATCTATTGAAATTATCATATCATTTTTTCTTCTTAATCTTTAAATGCCCTAGATTACATTGTTTGATTTTCTTTTTTTTTTTTTTTTAAAGATTTTATTTATTTATTTGACAGAGAGAGACATAGCAAGAGAGGGAACACAAGCAGGGGGAGTGGGAGAGGGAGAAGCAGGCTTTCCACCGAGCAGGGAGCCTGATACGGGGCTCGATCCCAGGACCCTGGGATCATGACCTGAGCTGAAGGCAGATGCTTAACAACTGAGCCACCCAGGCGCCCCACATTGTTTGATTTTCAAATGTTAAGCTAACCTTGCATTTGTGGCATAAAACCAATTTAGTCATATTAAGCTTTTACCTTTCACTGAATTTGATTTGCTGTGATTTTAAGAACTTTGTATCTATGTTCAGGAAAGATACTGGTCTGAAAATTTTCTTTTTTGTAAAGCTTTCTTCACATTTTTTATTAGAGTATGCTGGCCTCAAATTGAGTTGGGCAGTGTTTCTTCTTTTTCTGTTCTCTGGAAGGATTTATGTAAGATTGTTCTTTCTTCCTTAATTGTATGGAAAAATTCAGTGTTGAGACCACAAGGGGCTGTAGTTTACTTTGAGGGAGGATTTTTCATTTATAGATTCAATCACTTTAATAGATGTAAGGCTATTCCTATTTTTAAATTTCTTCTTTAATCAGTTTTGGTAAGTTGTACTTTTGAAGGAATGTGTCCATTTCTCTCAAATTCTCATATCTATTGGCCTAAAGTTGTTTATAAAGTCCCCTCATTTTTAAAAAAATATAAAAGATCTATAGGACTTTGCTTTTTCCATTCTTAATGTGGTTAACTTGTGTTTTCAATCATTTTTCTTAACCTATCTTTTTAAGGATTCATCAGTTATTGGATTTTCAGGAAGCAACTTTGGTATTATACATCTGTTTTCTGTGTCATTGACTCTATTCTTATTTTTTGTTTCCTTCTTTCCCCTTTCTTGGGGTTAAATTTGACATTTGTTGAAATGGAATCTTAGATCATTGATTTCAGCCTTCCGTCTTTTTTATCATATGCATGTAGAGCTATCAGTTTTCCTTTAGTTGCTTTAGCAGTATCCTGCATGTTTTTAAATATCGTACTTACATTTCCATTATCTTTGAATTAAAACTGTTTTCTAATTTTCATTGTGAACTTTTTTTTTGGTCCCATGGGCTATTTAAAGCATATTATACTTAATTTTGAAGAATTTGGATTCCAAACTTTCTAGTTAATATTTTATGACTTTTAACTTATTCCACTGAAATATTGAGTAGCTTCTGTATGATTTTCATCCTTTCAAATACATTTAGATTTGCTTTATAGATAAGCATGTGATGTGTTTTGGCTAATGATCTTGAGAACTTGTAAACAAAATGCATCCTGCAGCTGTTGGATATACTATTCTATATATGTCAATTTAGGTCCAATTGGCTAATTGTAATATTCAGATCTTCTGTGTCTCTACTGATTCCTTTGGTTGCTTATTCTGTCAGTCACAGAGAGGTGTTTTAAAGTCCTCCATTTTGATGTAATTTTCTATTTCACCCTTTCGTTCAGTTTTGTTTAATACATTGCTATGTCTCTATTATTCTCAGTATATAAATGTGCAATTGTCATTTTTTTCCTGTTGGATCAATCCTTTTATTATTAAATTTATTAAAAGATAGTTATTGTTTTTAATAATTACATTGGATTACAAGGCTTGAAAGTAAAACCATGACACATGATATACTAAAAAATAGTCAATATCCAATGTAACTATTGCTATATTTGAGCTTACCTACTATCTTGCTTATTTGTCGCATCTATGCTTTGTTTCTTTTTTCCTCTTTAGTTGATTAATCTGAAAGAAGGCAAAAAATGTTTTATTTTTCTGCTTTCTTCTCTATTAGCTTGCTAGTAATGCATTATTTTATATTTATTTTGGTGTTATCCTAGACATTGTAACACTGATTCTTAATTTATTAGAATCTACTTTAAATTATTACTTCTACCATTTTCCAGAAAATGTACCTACCTGAGAGCGGTTTAACTCTATTTTACCCCTCCTGCCCTTTATGCTATTTAACTGCAAAAACATGATTATTGTCATTTTAAACAAATGTTAAGTTTAGTAAGATTTACTCATATAGTTTTTTTTTTTCCCCTTTCTCTGTTATTAATTGCTTTTCCTACATTACTATGCTAACTACTGGGATCATTTTTCTTTCTGCCTGAAGGATTTGAATTCTGTTGATAATAAAGTTGTCTGAAAATGTTCAAATTTTTGCTGTCATTTTTAAGGATACTTTTACTGACTATAAAATTCTAGTTTGAGACTTAGACTCTTTTAGTCCTTTAAATATGTGTTCTGTTCTCTCTGCCCTTCATTGTTTCTATTGAGAAGATAGTTGTCAGTCTTATTATTGCTCTGTAGAGAAGTCTGTCTTCTTTAGGTGGGTTGGAGATTTTTAGTTTAGTTTTTAGAATTTTTATTATATGTATAAGTATGTTTTTATTTTGTATTCATTCTCCTTGGAGTGTGTATATCTTCTTGAATCTATAGCTATATGTTTATCATCAGTTCTGTAAAGTTTTTGGCTCATTTTCTTCAAATATTTCCTTTGTCCCATTCTTTCTCTTACTTCCTTTGGAATTCAATTGCATATAAGAACTTTTAACAAGATCACATACTTGCTTTTTTGCTCTTTCTCTATTTTCCATTATTTTTCCCTCTCTGGCATTCAATCTGGATATTTTCCATTGACTTATTCTTCAGTTCATTAATCTTCTCTTGCACGGTGTCTAATCTTCTATTAAACCCATATGTCGAATTCTTAATTTCAGTCACTGTTTTGAGTTATAGAATTCCATTTCTTTTCTTTTTTACACTTCATCTTTTCACTTGTTTTCTTTAATATTTTAATCATAGGTATTTTAGAGTCCATGCCTGATTAATATCTATATCACCTTTAAGTCTTTTTTTTTTTTCTCTCTCTCTTGGTTTTCAGTTATTTGACTATTTCTTGGCATGCCTGGTAGTTGTTGAGGCTTTAGATATCCTTATCTTCCTCTTGAAAGGAATAAATTCTGTGGTAGGCAGATAGAATATAGGCAGAGTACTTTGATCCAATTATGACTAGGTTATTTATGATTTGTCCTAACTTCTAAGGCATGGCCCTTGTAGGGGTTTCACATGAAAGCCTGTGTTTTCTACCTGTGCCCCTCTTTCTTGGTGAACACTTAACTTCAATTTTTGATTTCCCAGCATTTGGCAACTGCCAAATTCTCTGCTTAATATTTCAATCTCTAATCAGCTGCTCTTTGCATGGTTTCATGAAGTCTTATCTCACACATGCCCAACTTAGGGGTTAGCAAATGCCTTAAGGAGAAATTGCCTGTATCATATGGAATTACTTCTGTAGGGTTCCATTTTATGTGGGATCTTTTCCCTCATGCTATGGCTTTCTCTGTAGCACTGAACCCAGTTTTGTCTCCCTATCCTAGTGAGCCTTCCACTAACTCTAGTTTACTGTTTTCTGTTTGGCTTACCTGTCCTGGTCCAGGAATTGGGAAATACCACAGTGAGGGAAAGGACAGTAAATGTAGGGCTTTGCTCTATGTAATTCTCTTCCCTCTAGGATCTGGTACCTTCCAGTTCTGGTTACCACAGTTGTTCTCTGATTCCTCCATGCAGCTGTTTGTGTTTATAGTTTATCCAATCTTAATGGATGTTCTTGGTGTTAGGATTCATCTGACAATATCTAGTCTATTGTAGCTATAAGTAGATTTTCTCTAGTTAACACTTTTTAATTTGGTTATAAAAGTTGTTCTTTCAGGAAGCTGGACTCAATCTGTTGCTGCTATTTGATTATGTATAGAGTCACCAACTAGTGCTGGGCCTCACATGTAGCTTTGTTGATGAAATGCTTAGCACAGAAATGCCAGCTTCTTTCATTCAGGGGTTATTGATACGAGTATCACCTTTACTTCAGTATGGGCAAGAGGTAGTTCTTTCTAGCATACGAAAGTCTATGAGTGCCAATTTTTAAAGGTGCTCTACACTTTAAAAATTAATGTTCATAGAAGATTTTTAATATTTTTTACTGACTATGTGTGGATAGCTTAGGAAGCTTAGAAAGACCTACTTTTTACTTAAAAAAATAAACACTCCATAGTATTAGCATATTAAAGGCATAGACAGCATTTTCCATACTAATGCATTCAGTTTTGCTGTACTAAATGTTGAGAGTACACTAATGAACAAGACAGAAAAAATCCTTTGAGGCAACTGAAATTTCCTGTGTAATCCACATTGGGGGCACCAGTACCATATGCAGAAGACATATTTGTGAACACTGAGTTGGATTAGTCTCTATGGACAACTGTTGGGCCTTATTTCTGCTTCCAGTGGTCACTGACTCTATTTTTAAAAGGCTAGCTAGACCATGTAGATATGAAAGAATGTCTAATGGAAATGGTCATTTTGGAGTGTTTTGCTTCCTCTGCGGAATAGATCAGATTGAAACAGAATATTTAACTTACCACAGTGAGTCTGACTCTTGGCTATGTATTGTCACACTTTTCAACAACCATTGCTGCATTACTGAAACAAAATTAATTTAAATTCTCTTTAAACCCATCTTTTAGTTTGATTTTCTAAATTGAAACTGTCAAGAGATCAAATACAGGTGTCATTGCATTGAAAGATAGGGAACTATGCTTTAAAAACATTTGATCTACCATACAGAACTTGGTTGGCAATTATCTTAAGAGAGTCAACTTGGCAAGAAATAAAAGAATCTAAAGAGTCAGGCAATGATTGCATGTAAATCTGTCTTGTGATTTTATGTAGTAATGTATTTAAATGACTGCATACACAGACATACACATACACCTGTGTGTACATACTTTTTTTTCATATTCCTAGACTGATATTCCTCTTAGATAATTAGGAAAGGTATATCTTCATGCAAAGTCATACTGCCTTCTGAAATGAACACTTAGAACCTATGACGTTTTATACTACCCATGGCACTGTTTCTGTTACCACCATTGATAATTGACACTTGATTCTATCTTTCTCGTTTAATGGGTTCACTTGACATCACTCATCAGAGCTATTTTTTTGAGACTCTATGTAAACCCAAAAGTTGTTGAGGACCACTTTTGTGCTTATACTGTAATGTGATAAAGGCAAGATGACAGGTAAATATCTTTTTTCAGGTCATGGTCATTTACAAGCTACTCTTTCTTTAAGGTCATACCATGTGTGCAGATTTTGCCTTTGATACAGAACATGTCCAGGGCTCATAGTGGCCCTAGAATAGTCAGAGGTGTCCGTGACAGTGAAGGATTTTGGAGAATTCTGTACTGGGGGGAGGAGTAATCCACTCATTCTAGGAAAATAACTGCAAAGCCCACATCTCTAAAATTTTTGATTTTCAGCAGGATCCATGACTCTGTGACTATGAGTTAAAATGTTTGAGTCCTCAGACTCTAAACGAGGCAGGACTGTTCAAAGGCAGGTAATGTCTTCTTTGGAGACACTCGAGTATTCAAGCAAACATTTCAGTACAAGCAAAAGGATGTACGGCAATGGCATGGATCAAAAGCATCACTGTGTAATTGAAACTGACTTTGTATGGGTTCCTTCAGTGTCAAGGCCCTTCTTTTTTTTTCTTTCTGAGAGCAACATTTTCCCTCTTATCTTCATTTATGTCTGTGTTTCCTTAATCATCTTCAAATGTTTGTGAGTTGATGTTCACATGTCCCTATTCTGTTTTTTAAATCTCATTTGTTGCCATTTCCCTTTTACAGAGAGAGGAAGCATTCTGTTTAGGCTACGTGTTTAAGGGCGAAAAGTGTTTATAGAATCTTCATCTGTTTCCCCTGAGCCTGATCTATCTGATGACATCACTCTATAAGTTTACATGATTTGGACAATGCAAAGTGCCCAGGGTAGAATGTTCAGGACAGCAAACGGGACATGTTTTTATAATTAGCCAGAAAACCCAGCTTGTGATTCTTTAAAAAAAAAATCCACCTACAAATCCAATGGGAAAAGATGGTCCTCACTGATCCATCCTTTGGTGGACTAAGACTGACTTTGAGGGGTTGCCCAAATGCTTGTGTGGTTGAGCCATGGATCTGGATTTAGGTTCAGCCTTTAAACTCCGGGTTAAATTTTTTTATCTGGATTAGGTCATTGATAATATCAATGATCAAGGATTTTGGAGGCAATTGAATTAAATCCCTTAGCATCTGGAATTTTGAGACAGTAAGGGAAGAAGTCCCATACTGTCTCATTCTTTTTATCTGAATTGGTTATTCAGGGGTTTCTTTAAGAACTCCCACCAAATGTTTGAGAACTTCCATTTGAGATACAATTCATTGACTGCTGATTCTTGGGACATCATTTCCTAAGACCTCCATGTCTTAGTCATCTGAAGTTTATTGGACCTTTTATTTTTTTTTTTTTAGTTCTCAATAATGTAATTTTCTTCTTATTTCAGTAGTTCCTCACTTTTTTCAAATTCAGATCTTTTTAAAATTTTATTTTATTTTATTATGTTATGTTAGTCACTGTACAATACATCATTAGTTTTTGATGTAGTGCTCCATGATTCATTGTTTTCGTATAACACCTGGTGCTCCATGCAGTATGTGCCCTCCTTAATACCCATCACTGGGCTAACCCATTCCCCCACCCCCCTCCCCTCTAAAACCCTCAGTTTGTTTCCCAGAGTCCATAGTCTTTCATGGTTTTCCCCCCCTCCAATTCCCCCCCTTCATTTTTCCCTTCCTTCTCCTAATGTCCTCCGTGCTATTCCTTATGTTCCACAAATAAGTGAAACCATATGATAATTGACTTTCTCTGCTTGACTTATTTCACTTAGCATAATCTCCTCCAGTCCCATCCATGTTGATGTAAAAGTTGGGTATTCATCCTTTCTGATGGCTGAGTAATATTCCATTGTATATATGGACCACATCTTCTTTATTGGGCCTTTTAAACAATTAAGAGGTCAGAGCACAGAAGAGAGAATCTTGTTGAAGATTTACGAAATGTCAACATTTAACAAATGTTAAGATCTACATTTAATTTTAGTAGCAATAAAAGCTTTGACTGGCTCATACGAAGACACCTAAAGAAGTAAAACTGGTTAGAACTTTCCAAACTGGGGACTCACTAAGGATCCCCTCCCTGGTTCTCCCCGTGTAATACTTAGGGATCTGTCCTGGGCAGCGGTTGGGGGGGGATCATTTGGTAAAAACTTTGAGTTTCTGCCCCACTATGTGAGAACATTTGCACCTTGAGGGTCCTAGACAAATAAAAGGGTTAACCCAACAGTGTATTGAATGCTGTTTAGCTGTCTTGGGACATTTGTTCTGTGTTCATGGATTTAGTAAACTTAATGTAAATAGGCACCCCAGCAGCTGTGTCCCCTTAAGCATATTTTATTTAGCAGCTGAGTTATACACATCACTTGGCAGCCATAGATTTTCAATTTTTCCTTGTGCCAAGAGGGCAGCTGGAATAATTTGCGTACTCATTAATTTGGCAGAAATACGAGCTGTGTATGGCAGACAGCACGAGTCTTCTGTATGGTGTTTTACCAGGATAAGCAGATCAGAATAGAAGCAATTTGTCCTATCCCAAAGGGGCCCTAGGATTTTAATAAGCTGGCTATGAAAATTCTATTTCTTTGCAACTTGAAGCATCTAATTATAGCCTGTAATTTCTCTCCTAGAACGAGAGTGGATGAAGGTTAACGGTAGGCCTCCCGGGCCCTTTCATATTCATTTACAGAGAGAAATCAGGTAACAGTTGTAGCTAATTAGTACAGGGTATTAAATATTTAGTCCATCTTGATTGAACTTGGAGAACACATGCATGTTGTTGGAGTATGGAAAATGATAAAGGGAAGTTTAATTTTTAATCAAAGATAAACTTAAAGGCAGTATAATAATTTTAGTACTGACTATCCTAACCCAACAGCCAGAGCAGCTATTGCTTCCAGTCGTCTGAACTGTCCAGATAAAGGAAGATGATGTCGATTTAATGTCATCACTGAACACATTTCCCAAGTTCAAACAGCTGTGATTTATGCAATCTGCGTCGAGTACAAAGAACTCCATGATTTTTATCACAGCAGTGACATAAAAAAACCACCTTCTTGATGTTTCAGAATTTGGATTTAGAGTTTGGAGATGAGTGCGTTTTGGGGGAACTATCCTAAGGAGATGTATCATTCACCGGTGATTCTTTTAAGAGAGGACTCATGTCTAACAAAACTGCTCCTTGGAAAGAAATCCTCCGAGAGGCGGGGCCCACTTGGTAATGGGTAGCACTGTGTTGAATCAAGTCTGACTTTGCCATAGACTGATACCCAAACTCCTGTAGGCAGAGGACAGTAAGCTATTCTTCTCTTGTCATAACCCAACCCGAATTACCTTCCTAATGTGAGATTCCCTTAAGTCAGAGCATGCGTATCAGAAAGAAACTCCTCAGGATCAAGGCCATGACTGGTCTGCCCTCCGGGCCCCGACACAGGGTGTAAACATCTGCAGAGTGAAAGTTCCCAGGAAAGCTCTCAGGACTTCCATAACTTACCCAGAAGCAGGCTTTTAAGGACACCAAAATATTATAAAAGGTCAAAGATGAGAGGATTACAAAATAGAAAGATTTCAAAGAGTAACTTTAAGGCCTGGTGAGGGGGTTTCTCTTGGCCTAGGAAACCTATCACGACTCCAGTTGTTTCATTTGGGGGATGCTTGAAGCATCTTTGCAGATTCATACAAAAGAAATGGTGACTCCCAAAGACCATCTTACTTTTTGCTACATTGGCTTCCAGTTGCCCGTTGTTATAAAATAGTTTCTGACGGCAATAATCCTTTGAAAATCGCCTGTTATTGGGGATAATAGCTGGTTGGTGGTGATTCTGCCAGGTGTATTAAATTATATCACACATTATAGAAGTTCTGTGATGGGGATTAGCATCCAGAAAAGACCATCAGAGATTGCCAAACTCATTATCTGCTGAGGCAGGAGGCTGGCCTCAGGCCTGGGAATGCAAGACTCTCGTGTGTAACTATTAAGCCACTAGCTCCAGTCCATCCTTGCCCTAGCATGGAGATGGACAAGACTCACACCAGCATTTCTGCTCTGTTATCCGGCCTCTAAGGAAAATCAAATTATGCTGCATTAATTATAGGGAGCTGCAAAGCTGCACTGAAATGGATTTATTCATTTTCTGATTTCTTAATGACAGATTTACCTCTTTGGGCAGGTGGCTATCATCATGGAATTTGGTGGATCCTCCCACCACTTTTTGGAAGTCAAGATTTTGTTCTCGAGTTCCCTTTAGACGATAAATGTGGATGGTGGACTTTCAGAGGGCATGGCCATGCTGTAGGCACCCACATTCATTCTTAGTGTTATGTCACATTGGGCTCAAGACATCAGATGTTTTCCAAAGGGGAGAAGCATGACCTGAAAGGATGATTTAATACCCATAGAAATAAGACTTCAGCTGCAAACATACGGACAAAGCATGGCTTGCCTGTTCTCAATAGGTCTGGGTGATCCTTCACATAGCTCCTGGCCTAGTTCATTCTTAATGACCTGGAGAATGGGTCCCGCTCCTAATTTTCAGTGGAATGTCCTTATGAGACTTGTTTAGTCATTTCTATAATCCTGAAGCCCTAACTTGCATTTTCCTACCTGAATCTTTTCTGCATGGAGTTGGGTACCAGAGTGATATTGTACTCCTCCTGCCTTGTACAGACCCTGACATAGAGTAGATGCTCTGTAAATATCAGATGAATGGAACTGAATGGAAATTTCTTATGGTCTCTTTCTTAAAAATATTTTCTTATAACAGAAGTGTTTCATGTTCATTGTAGAAAATTAAAAAAAAAAACATAACAAGAAAGAAAAAAGTATCATCTGCTAACCAACCACCAGAGATTATGGCATTGGTACTTTTTGCATATATCTTTCCATTATTTTTCTGTACATATATATATATTGTAGATTGGATAAGACTGTACATGGCATTTTGGAGCCTATTTTGTTCTTTTAGTGATGTCTTTCCAAGTCATTAAGCGATCAACTTTACCATTATTTGTAATGGCTTCCTGAAAGTTAATTGAATGAATGCACTATAATTTAATCCCCTTTCTGTGGGTACATTTAGGTGGTTGTAATTTTTTTTTTAATAAAAACAGCACTGCAACATATATCCTTTATGTTAAATCATTTCACTCTATGATGGTTTCCTTGGGCAACATGGAGAGTCAAACAAAGAAAACATCCATCAAGACTTTTGAAAAGACAAATTACTTTGGTGGGTAGAAAGAAAGGCAGAATATCAGACATCTGAACTTGCTCTGAACAATGAAGGGCAACAGCATCTTATGGAAATCATCAGTGGATAAATGTTTAGAAACCATAGAATGTGGACTATTATATTATTTGATTTGTACATTTTAGCAAAATGAAAAATTTCAGCTTGCTGGTTAAAAAGAAAGCATTTGGAGGTGATTTCTTAGAAGTGGATTACTGGGTCAAAGGTTATGTGCATTTTAAATATTTGAAAGATATGGACAAGTTATTGTCAGAAAGCTTATGCCACTTTATATTCCCACCAGTAAAGGTTATTTTCTAATTGTTTCATTGTCATTAAAAAGCCATTTTCAATTCCCTAGCAAAAAACCAAAAATACCCCAAAACTCCTAATTTGTCTTTGTATTTGTATTTGTCCTTTAAAGTGAGGTTGAACATTCCATTCTCTGGGGGTTTCTGTTTGTTTGTGTTGCCATGAGTATTTCTTTTTCTTCTGTGATCCAGCAGTTCATGTCCTTTGACCCATTATTTTGCTCTCATGTCAAAATGTTGCAGTTAAGAAAATGAGCTTTGGAGTCCCATAGGCCTTAAAAGGGTTTGACAGCTGTCACTTACCAGCTATGTGACCTAGGACAAATTCCTACCTTTTCCAAACCTCAGTTTGCCCATCTGTTAAATGAGAATAATGCTAATACCTGTCTCATGGCAATCCTACCATGTATGATAAATGGCAGTGGACCAGTGCTCAACATAGTTTTAATGCTGTACTACTCCCTTATTTCTCTTAGCATCTTCCCACTGCATCCGTCATGATGGATTATCCCTAATTAGCCTGTGTTTGTATCTTACAATTGCTTGCAATAACCACATTTATTCATTTATTTGACAAATATTTGGGGGCAACTGCTATGGGTCAGGTTCTGGATTAGGAGTTAAGCAATAGTGAATAAAACTGAATCCATCATGAAGATTACGTGTGTGTGTGTGTGTGTGTGTGTGAAATAGAATATAGCCAAGTGACAGACAGATAAACTGACTGTAAATTGCACTGATTACATGCAGAAAAGAAATAGGGGTCGGGCGCCTGGGTGGCTCAGTTGGTTAAGCGACTGCCTTCGGCTCAGGTCATGATCCCGGAGTCCCGGGATCGAGTCCCGCATCGGGCTCCCTGCTAGGCAGGGAGTCTGTTTCTCCCTCTGACCCTCCCCCCTCTCTCTCATTCTCTCTCTCAAATAAATAAATAAAATCTTTAAAAAAAAAAAAAGAAATAGGGGCTGAGATCAAACATAAAAGAGAGACTTATTTTAGATAACAGGATGGGGGAGGGACTTTGGAAGGTGGAAAGTTTTATGATAAGACCAAAAGGATGGGAAGGACATGGCAATGCTAAAATGTTTCAGTGTTATGACAGCAGCATGTACAAAGGCCCTGTGGCAGGAAAAACCTTCAGGTGTTGGGTGAATTGGAAAAAGGGCATCCTGGGAGGAAGTAGGTGGGTGGGAATTTGGCAGTGGTGAGGGTCAACCTGAGGTGGGATTGTGGAACAAGGCAGGGGCCAGAGCATGGGGTTGGGCTAGCTTTTGATTCTTATTCTAGATGAAAGCAATGCCCCTGAAGAACTTCTAGCAAAGGAGAGACACTCTCTGATTCTTTTTGCAAGAAGCTTTCTCTGGGACCGGATAGCAATGAAAAAGCTCAGATAAGCTGCCTAGCTGGTTATCCAGTTGAGACGTGTTAGTGGCTTGGGCTAAGTGTTGGCAGAGGAGATGAAAATCACAAGAATTGTATTTAGCAAGAAACTTCCAAAGAAATTATTTATTTCCCCATCCCATGCCATTAATTAGGATCTTTTAACACTGAAGTCGTTAGAAGTCACCCAGCGCTCTGGAAGAGTGGGTTTCCAGGCTGCAGCAGATACTCTGGCCTCTTCCTCCCATGCAGCCTCATGTCCTCAAACTTGCTCCTCCAGGAAAAGCCCTAATCTCCCATAAAGTGACACTTAAGATGGAAAACTGTAGAACTTCCTGCTGACATTAGAGCTGACAGCTTTGACCAATCTTGAGGCTCCCAAGTGGGAGACACATATTTTGGGAAAACAAACAAACTCAGCTCCAGGAACAGGATCTATCTTTCTCTTCCCTTGACCCCCATGAAAAATCCTGGACCCCCAAAAAACAACAAACCAACAAATAAAACCATGATGGCAAGGAAACCAAATAGGTTCTAGCTCTCAGGACTACCAACTTCATGCGAGTTTATGGATTTTGTTCTATTAAAACCCATTGCTCTTCCTGGTTTACATTTCACTGATTTGTCCGATGCCTCCCAGGCCACCTTTTCCCACCATCCCCGTGCATTCCATAGTGATTCTTCTGGGTTTGTAGCTTCTCTCCACCACAGGAAAGCTCCTGCAGGACAGAGGTGGTCTCTTAGCCCATATGACCTCCCCTTCCTCAGTGCTTCTTGGTCACAGTGCCTTTTACACCAACTTATTTGCATGACCAATACGAACTTTCAGTTGTTTTTCTCTAACACGGAAAACTTGGGAGGAAAAAAAAGAAAAAAAATGCGGAAAATGCCTAAGGGTTCATTTCCAGGAGCAAAGAATTGGGGGGAAGATCAGGAAGGATTCTTTTGGCTTCAAATATCCCTCCAACCAGTGCACAAAGCTAAGAGAAGGAATATAAGGACTTTACAGTTACAAGCATTTGACAAAATTTAACCCCCTTTCATGATAAGGGCACTGAAAAAATTTATGACCTAATCATAGTAGAGGCAATAATAATAAAAGTAGAGCCAAAAAAAACACTTACTCTCTGTTGGAGGTGTTTGAGCCCTCGGCTTGAGGGCAGCCAATGCCAAGAGGGAACCCTGGACAATTGTAAGGCTTACAGTCTATAAGATTAAAACATAACAATTCTTAGGATAAATACAACTCTTGCTTATTGAAGAAAAGAAATACATTTTCTTCTGGGGTTTCTCAGAAAGAAGATATGTGCCCCCAGTTGCCCCCTGTAACTTTAACTCGCTTTCCTGCCCCAAAACAGTGGCTCTCAATAGTATGGGGTCTTCAGCTGGGGGCATGTTCCCATAGTGAGCATTCGGAGTGTTGGGAGCACTGGAATCCCTGGAAGGGGCAGAGGTCGGGGTACAGGTAATGAGCATGTACTGATTGCCAAAACCCCACAGGTGATTCTGATATACCCCATACGCACACACACACACACACACACACACACTCCCCTACCCCCAGAGCCATGTCCCTACCTATCTGCCTCTTGGAGAATCACAGGTAAAATGGAATGAACATTGTCCTCAATAATATCCTTGCAGATGTCTGATGAGCCCTTGACTTCTCTTACTGACAGTAAGGCCCAGAAGGTGGCAGGTGATTTGACAGCAGAAACTGCTATTTTAGACTAATTCTTAGTGACAGGGAGGATTGGTTGGGAAAATAGAAGTGACAAGAACCGTACTAGCTTAGAATTCACAACGGCTGTTGGTTTTAATGAGTTCAAGAATGATTTGGGCAAAATTCCAAACTCCTAAATCCTTGACCTATAACCTTCGTGGTGCTGATTCACTAGGGTGGTCTGTGGAGGGAGTGTTCTATCCAAATGCATGCTGCTTCTTATTGTGGGGCTTTGGCCCACATCCCACATGAGGACCACATTTGTGCCCAAGGCCAAGTGAGTCTCAGTCCTGTACCCTGATCTGGGTGGCAAACACAAACTTGGGGGGTGGGGAACATTAAGGAAAAAGGAGCTTTTCTCTAGCGTCCAGACTGGCAGGCCAAGTCATGCCTTCAAACTTCACACCTCTGGGCCTTTTCTTGCACATTTTCTCTTTAGGGTCCAGGCAAGATGCCCCACTGGAGATCTCCTCTTAGAAAAGACCCCCCACATAAACACTCTTTAGTAGCACAAACCCCACTCCAACCCCTACCATTTTGGTTCCATTTAACAGCAATCTTGCCATATGGGTACAGTTATATATTAACTGCCCCCCTGCCTTGCAGGTAAGGAAAATGAGGCTCAGAAAGATCAAGTAACTCACCCCAGGTTGCCTAGCTCACTTGGGGTAGGCCCAGATTCTAAAACTGGGTGTGTCCAGTTCTCAACCCTGCCTTACATCTACTGCATTCTGCTCACCTGTCCACCCAGCCATTCCTATTTTTCACAAAACTTTGCCATCTGTTCACACTGTCCCAAGGTGTGGGGGGAAGGAGAGACTTCACTGAAAGTTGTTTGGAATAGCAAAAATCCCATTACCATTGTGAGGTGTCATCTTTTCCCTGTTATGTAATACCTGAACCAAGCAGTTATTTAAAATATAATTGACTTCAGGCTTTGCATGGCTTCCATCTGGAATCAAGGGGCAGGACCTAAGAAAAAAACATGCTATAAAACTGATGATCCTGGGCGCCTGGGTGGCTCAGTTGGTTAAGCGACTGCCTTCGGCTCAGGTCATGATCCTGGAGTCCCGGGATCGAGTCCCACATCGGGCTCCCTGCTCGGCGGGGAGTCTGCTTCTCCCTCTGACCCTCTTCCCTCTCTTGCTCTCTGTCTCTCATTCTCTCTCTCTCAAATAAATAAATAAAATCTTTAAAAAAAAAACAAAAACTGATGATCCACCCATGCGAGGCCTCAACTAAGACACCATTTTCTGGCTTCTGAAGATGAGATGGTAATAACAAAGACCAGAGCTTTCCACCCCACCCCACCCCCATTTCTTCATACTTACCACTGAGCTTCAGTGTAAAAAATTTCGTAGGGGAAAGTGAAATTTCAGCTGGTTGGTAGCAGATCAATCTGAAAAAATAGGAAAGCATTTAAAATGAAGTTGGTAATGAAGGAAAGGGCTCTAACCCTGGTAAATTCATGAGTGTTCCATGCTGACTTATTTTTACTTATAAAATTTGTGAAAACAAATGGACAGAAAGTGGGTGACTGATACTCTCCAAGAATCTACTACATCCTGGGTGCTGAGTTGGGTACGGTTGCCTCATTCTGCCCCCACAACATCTGCGTTTCTGTTGGAAGGGAGAAATAAATGTAATTCAAGAAAATAAACAAGTCATTAAGATAACTACAAAATGTACCAAGTACCATGAAGGAGACAAATGGGATGAGAGGGAGCTATATAAAGTGAGAGAGTGAAGAACATTCCAGGCAGTGGGACAGGCGGATGCAAAGACTCTGAATCCAGAACAAGTTTGTCATTTTCTGGGTCTTCCAGGCATCTTAGCTGTGACTAGGGGTTAGGAATATATTCCAAGTGCAATGCGAAGACATCAGAGGGTTCTAAGCTAGGGAGTGACATGATCTCAAGATGTTTCATGAGCGTAACTAGCAGCATGCCAATTTGTAGAATAATTAGCTTCCCTTTTACATAAATAGATCTTCTGATCTGTTCCAAATTTAACGGCTTTACACACAGGAGTTAGTGTTTTTGTTCATGGTGTTGAATCTGTAAGCCTTCTTAGAAGAAGGGGCATAACTGAACAAATCACTGTCACCACTTGATCTCTCCAGGTCTGAGAGGGCAAGGGAAGCAGGGAGGAACCTCCCAGCCCCACAGATCTGTAGGTGGTCAGCAGTCTGAACTTTGGCAATGAATTTGTTTTAAGAGACCTCATATCAGCAGAAAAGGATTTTTATGGTATTGCTGGTCAACACGTGTTTGAGTGCTAGCTCCATGCCAAACACTGCACTGGATTCTATGGATTAAAAAATGAATGAGATGGGGTTCCTGTCTGTCAATTCCATCCCTACTCCTTTAGATGTGGTCATCCAAAGGCTCCATGATGTGATGTGCCAACTCAGGGTCTGTAGTGGTGCCTCTTCTGTTTCAGGGCTCCTGATGTGTCCACCTTTTTCTTACATATTGAGGACTCATTCCTGATTTGAAGTCTAGTTTGGTCATGGATGGCCAATATCTGGGGCTCACCAATCATTGGAAAATGGGCATATAAATGAACAAATGAACTTCTCTCTCAATTTGGCAAGCACTGAAGATGAACAGCCCATTTTTTTAATAACATGTAATGTATTATTTGTTTTGGGGTACAGGTCTGTGATTCATCAGTCTTACACTATTCACAGCTCTCACCATAGCACATACCCTCCCTAATGTCCATCACCCAGCCACCCTATCCCTCCCACCCCCCTCCACTCCAGCAATCCTCAGTTTGTTTCTGGAGATTAAGAGTCTCTTATTGTTTGTCTCCCTCTCTGGTTTCGTCTTGTTTCATTTGTCTCTCCTTTCCCCTATGATTCCTCTGTCTTGTTTCTCAGTTTCCTCATACCAGTGAAATTATATGATAATTGTCTTTCTCTGATTGACTTATTTTGCTTAGCTTAATACCCTCTAGTTCCATCCACGTCATTGCAAATGGCAAGATTTCATTTTTTTGATGGCCGCATAATATTCCATTGTATATATATATATATATATACCACATCTTCTTTATCCATTGATCTGTGGATAGACATCTGGACTCTTTCCATAGTTTGGCTATTGTGGACATTGCTGCTATGAACACTGGGGTGCAGCTGCCCCTTCAGACCACTACATTTGTATCTTTGGGGTAAATGCCCAGTAGTGCAATTGCTGGGTTGT
Organism: Mirounga leonina; assembly: GCF_011800145.1. Classification (NCBI taxonomy): domain Eukaryota; kingdom Metazoa; phylum Chordata; class Mammalia; order Carnivora; family Phocidae; genus Mirounga; species Mirounga leonina. The sequence goes on along the minus strand of NW_023270855.1, from coordinate 36,646,595 downwards.
AAGGTAGCTCTATTTTCAACTTTTTGAGGAACCTCCATACTGTTTTCCAGAGTGGCTGCACCAACTTGCATTCCTGCCAACAGTGTAGGAGGGTTCCCCTTTCTCCGTGTCCTCGCCAACATCTGTCGTCTCCTGACTTGTTAATTTTAGCCATTCTGACTGGTGTGAGGTGGTATCTCATTGAGGTTTTGATTTGGATTTCCCTGATGCCGAGCAATGTTGAGCACTTTTTCATGTGTCTGTTGGCCATTTGGATGTCTTCTTTGAAGAAATGTCTGTTCATGTCTTCTGCCCATTTCTTGATTGGATTATTTGTTCTCTGGGTGTTGAGTTTAAGTTCTTTATAGATTTTGGATACTAGCCCTTTATCTGATAAGTCATTTGCAAATATCTTCTCCCATTCTGTCAGTTGTCTCTTGGTTTTGTTGACTGTTTCCTTTGCTGTGCAAAAGCTTTTTATCTTGATGAAGTCCCAATAGTTCATTTTTGCCCTTGCTTCCCTTGCCTTTGGCGATGTTTCTAGGAAGAAGTAGCTGTGGCTGAGGTTGAAGAAGTTGCTGCCTGTGTTCTCCTCAAGGATTTTAATGGATTCCTGTCTCACATTTAGGTCTTTCATCCATTTGAGTCTATTTTTGTGTGTGGTGTAAGGAAATGGTCCAGTTTCATTCTTCTGCATGCGTCTATCCAATTTTCCCAACACCATTTGTTGAAGAGACTGTCTTTTTTCCATTGGACATTCTTTCCTGCTTTGTCAAAGATGAGTTGACCAGGGCGCCTGGGTGGCTCAGTTGGTTAAGTGACTGCCTTCGGCTCAGGTCATGATCCTGGAGTCCCTGGATCGAGTCCCGCATCGGGCTCCCTGCTCGGCAGGGAGTCTGCTTCTCCCTCTCCCACTCCCTGTTTGTGTTCCCTCTCTCGCTGTGTCTTTCTCTGTCAAATAAATAAATAAAATCTTTAAAAAAAAAAAAAAAGATGAGTTGACCATAGAGTTGAGGGTCCATTTCTGGGCTCTCTATTCTGTTCCATTGATCTATGTGTCTGCTTTTGTGCCAGTACCATACTGTCTTGATGATGACAGCTTTGTAATAGAGCTTGAAGTCCGGAATTCTGATGCCACCGGCTTTGCTTTTCTTTTTCAACATTCCTCTGGTTATTCAGGGTCTTTTCTTGTTCCATATAAATTTTAGGATTATTTGTTCCATTTCTTTGAAAAAAGTTAATGGTATTTTGATAGGGATTGCATTAAATGTGTAGATTGCTCTAGGGAGCATAGACATTTTCACAATATTTGTTCTTCCAATCCATGAGCGTGGAATGTTTTTCCATTTCTTTGAGTCTTCCTCAGTTTCTTTCATGAGTATTTTATAGTTTTCTGAGTACAGATCCTTTGCCTCTTTGGTTAGGTTTATTCCTAGGTATCTTATGATTTTGGGTGCAACTGTAAATGGGATTGACTCCTTAATTTCTTTTTCTTCTATCTTGTTGTTGGTGTATAGAAATGCCACTGACTTCTGTGCACTGATTTTATATCCTGCCACTTTACTGAATTCCTGTATGAGTTCTAGCAGTTTTGGGGTGGAGTCTTTTGGGTTTTCCACATAAAGTATCCTATCATCTGCAAAGAGTGAGAGTTTGACTTCTTCTTTGTGGATTTGGATGCCTTTTATTTCTTTTTGTTGTATGATTGCTGAGGCTAGGGTTTCTAGTACTATGTTGAATAGCAGTGGTGATAGTGGACATCCCTGCCATTGAACAGCCCCTTTTGATTGTCCAAAGAATACAGTTTGCTTTTGAGGAATTCCAAGTGCAGAATACAAGAAGTATATAAAACAGAGGTTCCTAACCTGGGATCCAGAGGTGCCTCGGGAATCTCAGTCTTTGGTGGAGGAGATGCCCTACATGTCATGAATCTTATCTGAAATCCTGAATGTACAGCCTTGGGCATTTTTTATAGGGGGAAAGTCCACAGCTTTTGCCAAAGTCTCAATGGATCTTACAACTCTGCCAAGGTTAATAGAAGTTGTCATCGCTCTAATTCTAGTGTTAGGGACTATCAATCCCATTATCCTTGGTAACGGCAGATATCAGTGATGACTCCTCAAAACCGTCCCCTAGGAAGGATCCTCTTCTTCACCCACAACAGTCCATTTCCTCTTTAACCAGACCTCTGGACAGGGTTGAGGGGGTGTCTGTGGATGGGAGATTTGACTTTCCTCAGCTCACTTTTTGAGTTTTACTGCAGCAGATTGTCTCAAATACACTTGGATGCAACTCTCTGCCTGGAATTCACTGCTTTTTACCTGTCCTTGTATCCATTATCGGGTTTGCTATCGATCACAGGCAGTGGGTGGATGATCCACATATTACCCACACATAAGGAAAGTACTGTCTGAGGGTTTAACTAACTTGCTCAAGGTCACCAAGCCAGTAAGTGTGGAGTTGGACCCACCTGGAGCCCAGGTTTCCCGATTCCCAGCTATTTTCTGGGATAAATATTCTCAGTATTTATTTGAATCAGACATGGTAAGGCACACAGACATAGAACTGCCTGATATGAAGGAAGTTTATTATACTGGTAGTCCCCTAGGAGCAAGGGGCATGCCGTATCACATGGAGCTGCACCAAGGGGAAGGACCAAGGCAAGGTGAGTGGGCAAAGAGAGAGAGGGAGAGGGAACTGGAGGGCGGAAGCCTTGTTGTGGTTTCCATGGGAAGAAAAAGGCAAAGCAGGGTAAGCAGGCTTAGGATTGAATAATATCAGTGGGCCTTGGGGCATAGGAGCTGTCCCTCATAGTCTGGTACCGGGCCATGGAGTGATTATGGCAGGTGGATAAAGGTCGAGAATGTGAACACCTGATAAAAAGAAGGGGTCTGCATTGGTTTATTTGCATTCAGAGATGCACCTGCAGGCAAGTCATTTGTAACCTGCAGGAATTAGCTAACCCTGGGAGGGGTTATTCCTTCAAGGCAGCAAGGCCCCAGGTATCAGAGCATCAAAAATACAGAACATAAAAAGACATAGTTAATACCCTGCCTTTGCCTCCTGAATTAAGTCCATGGGACTGGATAGTCGAATGAATTGTGTCACCACCTTTGAGGATGTTTGTCGCTTGACTCCTTACTGCTCTGTGAAGCAATGTGTCATATCCTGTGTTCTCCCATGCCAACTCAGTTCACAGTCTCTGGACAACTCAGAGACACCTTCTCCTTCACCTTGACAAAACACATGGCCATCAGACTGGACTTGCATCTTCCTGCTCAGAAGATCACAGATGGCATTTTTTCTGAATTGGGGAATTTTCAATACCACACATGAGGTATGAGGCACTGTGCTTGAGAGGAAAGAGATTATACAGACTCGTAGAGCATCTCACAAATGACAGTCCATTTATCATAATGATCTATGATATTCATTTGTTGAAATTTTATTACTTTTGAAATTCAATTTGTCCCATCTTATTGCTGCTCAGGGAAGTGTTCCCTTATGTGCCTCTCCTCATCCTTTGGATAAGGTTGTTTCTTCTTTTATTATGAGCATGATGGCTTCTAGATTAGAGCAGCCTGCTCAATGTAACTATTTCCATTGGCATCAACCTTCTCTGGGGCTACCTCTACCCTTGCAGTGCTTTCGTGAAGATATGATTGGTGGTGATTTATGAAGCATTTGGGGAGTAATCAAGTTCCAGCCCTCATCTTCCGCTTGGAGTTTAAAGTTTTTATTCAGAGGCGCTTCTCTACACCAGAATTCATTGAAATGAGTAAATAAGAGAAGTAGGTTAGGAATATCTTTTGTGAAGAAACAGATTAAGGACATATTCAGTAATAGTAAATTGGCCTTTAAGACATAAAGACATCAGGAGACTTCTTTCTAAAGGTCAAGTTGCACACCATTTTTGAGAAATCCTGGAGGTGTTTTAGGGAATAATTGAGTTGGGCAGTGAGTCTGAGGGTGCATGAGCAGTTGGAAGGACGTGAAGGTGAGTCCACATGCTTATTTGCAGAGGCTGCCACTTGGCTGAATGAAAATTTGGAACCCATGGATGTGGGCACTCAGAGGTACTGGACGATTCTTTCAGCAAGTGCCATTTATACATATAATCCATATAAATTACATGTTTTATAAGGTAGAAGTACTAGATTTATAGTTAAATGTTATTTTAAGATGAAAGACTTTCTTTTTTTTTTAAATAAATGTAAAGACTATGTATTTGGAGGCTTCTAAGTGTTCTGTCCTCAGCCCTTTGCTCTGTATGTGGGAGCAAGAGTAGAGTTATTGTCATTTCAAGGAGTAGCTTTGGGTGTGAAGACTCAGCTCTAGCTACAGACATGTGGGTACAGATCTGCCCTTTCTTGGGGGGGAAAGGAAGTGCAGATGGCAGATCCTGTTTGCCCAGTCTGGTTGGTGTCTGATGTTCCTGCCTAATTGGAATGACACAAACTTTTAAAAAAAATGCCCTCTGGATTCATATCCTCTATTTTTTTAAGCCCATACAGGATTATAAACTCCTGGAAGTTTTGCCTCAATCCTTAGCAATCTACAGAAACACATTTGTTTGAAATGGCTCCAGTGATTTCTTAATTTGTGGTTCCACTTGCATTTGGGCCTCATCTTCTCAGTGTTTTTTTAAAAGTGTTGGCATCAGTCTACCTATGTCAGACCCACCATGGGTGGTTCGTAAAAATGTAGATATGTGGCCTACTTAGTCTAAGTCTCTGGAGGGTGGGTGTTAGAGTCATGTGGGATTCAAGGCCCCTAGTGATTCTGATGTCTGGTGAAGTCTAAGAACTCTCCCCACCCTGGCCAAAGCCACTGTCATCTCTCACCTGGAACATGTCGGTGGCCTCCTACCCTGTCTCCCTCTGTCTGTAGTCCTCAAACTTGGTTGTATATTAGAGCCAAGGGTGACTGAAAGACCCTCTGCTCCCAAGGATCTGATTTATTTATAGTTGGATGACACCTGGGCATTCAGAATTATAAGAACATCACAGGAAAATCAAATGGGCAGCCAAGTTGAACATGACTTGTTCTCCACATTGTAGACAGATTTACTCTTTTACAAGATCATGTGTAGCTCATGTCAGGCTTCTATGCAGTCTCTTCTGTGGTTCTATTCTCTAACAGTGGTTGCAAGGACCTTATTGTCTGTCCACATTCATTCTCTGTGACTTTTCCTGGTTGATGCCACTCCATTTCTACCGGTTTCTTCAATACCCCTTGAGCATGCCTATCTCAAGGATTTCGTACCTTCTGTTCCCTTCACCTGGAACATTCTTCCCCAATAGCCATGTTTCTTGTTCTCCCTCCCCCACCCGTTTTGTCCAGGTCCCTGATCACATGTCACCTTATCAGGGAGGGCGTCCCTTCCTCTCTTCCTAAAATAGCAGCTTTCATCCCTCTCCATTGCCTTACCCTGCTTTATTTTCTTCATAAGCATTAAATCCAACAAATAAATGTTAGATACAAATTTTCCATTTATTATCTGTTTCATTCTCATGAAAATGTAAACTCCCTGAAGACAGAGAGTTTGTTTTGTTTATCCATTTTATCCCCAACACCAAGAATGATTCCTGGTTCATAGTAGGTGCTCAGAAGCCACTTGTGACAGATGGATGATGACCTGCTACTCTTGGACTGTCTCAAAAGCATGGTCGTTGGTGATACTCCATTCATTACCAAGCGGACGTGTGTGGGGGGTGGCAGCCTGTTTTCTGGCCGTGCAGTGTGTCCATGATAGCTCTTTGGCAGGCACTCTTCTTGCTCTATTTTAATGGCTATAGAAAGAAGAGATTTGGTCCATTATTATAAGCTCAAACTATCTATAGTCACCCAAGTTGAGAGAAATGGTGCCCCTCAGATTTCTGGTGGGAATTGCATCTACATGAGTCAGAGCATAATTTGTTTTTTTTTTTGGAAAAACTGGATTGAGTTTTTTGTTTGTTTCACTTGGGAAATTTTATACTAATCAGATTAAATTAAGTGACTTTGAACTTTGAAATGTCCACATTCTAACATTTTATTAAGCTTAATTGGGTTTATAGAACATTTAAAGACCATACAAAGTTAAATGGGAGATCAAAATGAACTAATAGGTTTATGCAGACATTTCCCCCCCCCTGCCTTTATGCTGCATTAACAAAAGAGGCGCTTTCATGCCTACAGAGGATGAGCACAAAGGCCTGGCTTTCTGGGGAGCTTCGGTGTGTCCTGTTCCTGCTGTGGTCTGAACTGTGCCATGGTTCTGTCCCTTGATATTCTGTGCTGTGAACTTGGTTTCAGAACCACCTCTGATCTGAAAAGTAGTTGAGCTCAAGGCAGACTTGTGAATATTTCTGTAATGGCACTTCTTGGGGAAGAAATCGCCAATTGTTGGAAATAAAATCTATCAGGTTACAGAATCTGCTAATGATAGAAATGAGGAGCAATTTGATTATGTTACTCCGAAAGGTTTTGCACTCAGTTAATTGAGCAGTGGAGTATGGCAGCCCACCCAGGAAGATGCAGGGCTCGGTCATAAGGTCCACATATTGTCTCTACTGGGGCTACATTTTCACTGCTATGTTGAGTTTTCCTAGATCCTTATAGAATGGTTGAGAAGGTTGCAGTGTGATTACTTTCTTCTCATTTAAAATGATCTTTAAGGGGCGCCTGAGTGGCTCAGTCAGTTAAGCGTCTGCCTTTGGCTCAGGTCATGATCCCAGGGTCCTGGGATCGAGCCCTGCATTGGGCTTCCTGCTCAGCGGGGAGCCTGCTTCTCCCTCTCCCTCTGCTGCTCTGCCTACTTGTGCTCTTTCTCTCTCTGTCAGATAAATAAATAAAATCTTAAAATAAATAAAATAAAAAAATGATCTTTAATTATTAAAGCAATACTTGTTCACTTGTAAAAACACTCAAGTGGTATAGACATTTGTGAAGTAAAAGATATAAATCCCCTTGAAGAAAAATAGGGTTTTTTTTTTTTTTTTTTGCGAGAGAGAGAATGAGAGAGCACGAGAGGGAGGAGGGTCAGAGGGAGAAGCAGACTCCCTGCTGAGCAGAGAGCCCGATGTGGGACTCGATCCCGGGACTCCAGGATCATGACCTGAGCCGAAGGCAGTCGCTTAACCAACTGAGCCACCCAGGCGCCCGAAAAATAGGGTTCTTTGCTATCCAATATCCTACAACTGGCTTTTTTTCCCCTTACTGATTTATAATGGATGCCTCTCCACATGAGTATATAGCTATATGGTGTTCCACTCCCTGAATACACTATAACCTTTTTAGCCAATCAGCTATCAAGAGACACTTAAGCTGTAACAGTTTTTGACTATTACAAATCATGAATGTGAACATTCTTATACCTTTGTCATTTCTGTTTATTTGTGAAAATGTATAAAATGAAATTATAGGGTTTTAAGAAGACGTGCAACTCTATAGTTTTTCCATATGCGTACCACTTCCTGTCATCTTTGATACCCACTCGGCCCCTACAGGCATTTTATTTGGTATCTTGGTTATAAGATAAGTGCCTAGAGCTAGAATTACTGGGCCTGAAAAAATTACAAAAATAAAATGCTATGGATATTGTTAAATTGCTCTCCAAAACATTTATTTTGGAGTAAAATCCCATTTCTTTTGTTGCCAGTTGAAAGGCATCACTGTGAGAAATCCAGGGCGTGAACAGAGTATCATTTGATGATGTTTATTTTATAGGCAGAGATGTGACAAGTCATTCCCCTGCCGTTTCTACTCAGATAAGGAGGCCAGTCCGCTGGGAGCCAAGGGCGCCACATAAATGGAGATACTGAACATGATTCTGATTTTCTTTCATAAAAAATAAAATAAAATACAAACCAACAAGATAAATATAATGCCTGTAAATCTCTTAGCATGCACCTGACTCAGGGGACGGTGCTGACTGTAGGAGCCAGGGCAGTGGTGTAGGAGCGTGGTGAGGGCGTGGGTTCTGTGATACTGGTCTCCATTATTGTAGTTATTGTTAGCACAGATACTCTTGCGCAATCATGTCTGGTCTGAAGTTTGGCACAATCCTCCTGGTTTTCCAAATGGGTTGCCATCTTTTTAAGTGAGGAATTACAGATGTTATGCCAATGATTCACAGCACTGTTCTGGAGTTTTAACTATGCTGCTGAGAGAGAACTCAGTTTATCCTGAGGTTCTTCATCTGGACAGCAGAAGAGGTTTGGTATGTGTAGGTAGCTTTACTGGAAAACAGCTGGGCTGCTCTGTGCCAGATCTTTTCCTCTTTGCCCACAAAGGTAGACTTCTGGCTTCACTTCCTAATAGCTATCCTTTAAGCCTTCTGCTTTTTTTTTTTTTTTTTAAGCCTTCTGCTTTGTTAAGAGCCAGTGGGGATACAAGTTTTGATCAGCTTAGTGTTTTCCCTTTAAATAGCTTAAATTTGAAAGAAAGATGAGGATTTATGAAAAAAGCATGGGTCTGGGTCTCAAAAGACTGGATTCCATTGCTGGCTCCTATGGGTACAGGCTCTGGGCCATGGGGCTGGTTGGGGTTTTCTAAATGGACAGACCCAGCATCTTCAAGAGATTGTGAGGAGGCCCCCATGTTATCCTGAGGTCTCTGAAGACCTTTCCCATTAAACTGGGACTTGATGAAATTAAGCAAATCATTTTACTTAACTGGACCTCAGTTTCCCCCTAAATCAGACATCTTCAGCTAAATGCCAACAGTGGCCAGGCAGGAAAAGTGACCTCCCCCCCTACTTTTTGTAGGGGGGGGGGAGGTCAATAATAACTACTTTTGGCCATATAAGGCTGCCTCTTCTCTTTTTTTTCCCTAAGAGAAGCCAGAATCTCCCAATTAAAAAAAAATAATAACAATAAATAAATAAATAACATATCCTTTCTCTGTCAGTGTGACTCCATTGGGAATAGTGTGGAAAAGAGTGAGGGGAATGAAGAGAGACAAAGCTCTCTTTGCCTGCTCACCGACCCAGGAAGTCCCCTAGGAGCTATGATGGATGGAAGGGCTGCTTTAGTGCACATAAGTAAGGACTGGCCGAGGCGACATAATGACAATGTGTATTTCAACATTTCTTTCCAAACTAGCCCTTAAGTTATGATGCCCAGATAGGAGAATATTTATAATTAAAACAAAATCTGAGGGTGCCTGGCTGGCTCAGTCAGTAGAGCACACGACTCTTGATCTTGGGGTTTGAGTTCAAGCCCCACGTTGGGTGTGGAGCCTACTTTTTAAAATATTAGTTAATTCATTTATTAATTAAAACAAAATCTGCATTTTTATACTCAGCTAGGAGCATTCATATGTTTTACCCATTCATGTATTGCATTTTAGTGTTCCAAGTACTGTGCTCCATTAGGACACAGCCAGGGAAACAGAGACATTCCTTTCTTCCCTGCATCAGGTGGACAGTCTAGTGGAGATCAACCTCACAGATGGAACCACAGGAGATACTAGTTAGCGACAACGATAATAAAGGCGCTGAAGGAGCAGTGGGATGCCTGAGCCAGTCTCGATGGGCTGAGGGGACATCAGCTGGTAAAAAGCCTTTGGGGCCACATGCCCAGCATCTTCATCTAATGGCATGTCTTCCTTTAAATTGGCCACAAGGAGGTGGCCAGAGGGCTGTGCTTGGACTGCCAGAAGAGTTTCGTTTGGACTGGGTACTGTTGACCCATGTCCTGTTTTAAATTTGAATTCAAGGGCTGTAACCTTTTTAATCCCCTACCTTTCTTCCATCTAACCCTCAAGTACTACTTTGGGAGAGGGTTGGTGCTCTATTTCAAAGGATTCTGGCCTCATGAGAGAGAGTTGAGAAAGCAATAGAAAATGAGAGAGCCAGGGTTTTACACGTGCTATCTGCTCTTTGGGAGCCAAAAGCTTAAGAAGGCTAGAAAGAGTCCCCATCGGTCTCCCGGCTACAGGCCATGCCTCTGGTCCCAGTTAATTACCTCCTAAAATCACACCAGACACCACAGATGGTAAGAGGGTCTGCAACCTGCCCTCACACTGGAGGGAAACGTTGAGGGTCTTTTGGTGGCATTTGTATTCCCAAGAAGAGCACACTGCGTTTCCTGTGTGGATGAGGAAAATGGTTGCGGATTTGGTCCGGGCTGAGATGATCCTTGTCCATATGTGTGCAGCAAACCCGGGCCTGCGTGGCTGCCTGCTTCCCGTTTCACATTGCTCCCCTCTGTCGTGAGTTGCACACCGAAAAACACCCACCTCCAGCGCCATATGGTTTAGAAGATCAAAGGCTCCAGTTTTGAATATATTTCTAGCTGCCTGTACTTCAAATGTCTTAAGTATGTTCCTACAGATGGGAAGCCTCTGGGGCATTAAAGCGGTAAAACACATGTGCGGGAGCCACGCATGTGGTCTGGGCAGCTCGGGGAAAGGTGCGTGTCGCTGATGCCTGTTCTCCTCTTCCTCCCAGGTCCGCATCTTCACCTACCTCATTGGGCGAGAGGCTGCTTTTGCAGACAATCTCAAGTGGATGGCTTGTGCCAACAAAGGTAGGTTCCCCCACCCCCACGTGCTCGACTCCGAGTCACTTCCCCTTGGGTGCGCCATAGTTGGGAGAGTCAAGAGAAAGTGGAAAGTTCTAAGACAAGGCTGTGAGTTCTAAGATAAGGTTGGGTTGTTTCTAAGTGTTTGATAGACTTGGAACAACTTCTCCTGAAATATGCTTATGGATTTTGAGGACATCATCACGCGGAGTGGTTATACCTCTGCACTGCTGCGTGGTAGCTGGGTGAGCTTGGCAGAACTACTATGGCAGAGCGATTTACTGCACATCCAATATCCATGTGCTCACTCTCCATTCTCCTTGCAGTTAGGTGGGGCCTCAGGATGGGTTCTGGCCCATAGGCTGTGAGCAAAACCGAGCTGGGTCATTTCTGGGCCAAAGCACTTCGGAGCTGCTACGATAGTGTCCATACTCTGTTCTCCTGCTCCTGTGAACTTAAAAACTCCGTGTTCCAGATGGAATAGTCATGAAATGACTTCATCAGCCTGGTTCCCTGAGTGACCACCAGGGACTGGTGCCCTTTTACTCCCCTAGCCAGCCCACACTGGATATACATGTGTAATCAGTAACCCTTTGTGTGAAGCCACTAAGATTTCCAGTTTGATATGTCCCCATAGCATAACTTAGCCTACTTAACTGATTAAATTCGTTAACTTTAAACTGCCTCAATGTTCTAATCTTTGAAATCAGGATGTTGATAATAGTTCTTCCTTTGATTCCTACCAAATATGAAGATTAGTGAAATGGTGTATATTAGGTGCCTGGTTCAATGCTGGGACACGGTAAGCACTCAATAATTGTTGTCTTTTCTATATTCTGAAGTCTCTTGATTGATAATCCCTTGTTGTATGTCAGAAACAATGTTTTGGGGAAGGCAGAGGGAGGGAAGGAACAGGGCCCTCTAGTTTATGAAGGGCTTCCTTCCTTTCATGCTACACAGGACCAAGAAGGCAAAGCATAGGTGGCAAATAGGTGGTAGAGTCCAGACTACTGGAGTCTTTTTTTTTTTTTTTTTTTTAAGATTTTATTTATTTATTTGACAGAGAGAGAGAACACAAGCAGGGGGAGTGGGAGAGGGAGAAGCAGGCTTCCCGTGGAGCAGGGAGCCCGACGTGGTGCCCGATCCCAGGACCCTGGGACCATGACCTGAGCCGAAGGCAGACGCTTAACGACTGAGCCACCCAGGCGCCCCAGACTACTGGAGTCTTAACCCAGACTCCTTGAGTTCAAATCCAGCTCCACCATCCAGCACCCGTGTGCAAGTTACCAAACCTATCTGGGTCTGAATCGTGTCACATACAGAACAGGGGTAGTGATGATACCTGCCCCACCTGTTGTGAGCTGGAAATGAGGCTGTGCAGGTCAAACTGGTAGTGCAGCGCCTGCCACATAAGTGCCCCATTATTTCCTGGTGCCATTTTGATCTGTAGGCATGTCTTCTTTTCCCTCAGAGGCTACATGCTCCACGAGAACAGCCTTTAACTCTGATTTCATCATGAGCACTCGGGGAGAGCCCAGCCTCCTGTCTTACTCAGAATGTTTGAAAAATTAGTAAATTGGCTACAAACACTTATAAAGGAAGACCATGTCCTATCGCATGGTAAACTGGTCTTGATGGATTTAGGTGGTCTTCTTTTAATATTGTCTCCTAAGCCAGCCTTTATTTTATTTTATTTTATTTTATTTTTTTATAAAAGACTTTATTTATTTATTTGACAGAGAGAGACACAGCGAGAGAGGGAACACAAGCAGGGGGAGTGGGAGAGGGAGAAGCAGGCTTCCCGCCGAGCAGGGAGCCCGATGCAGGGCTTGATCCCAGGACCCTGGGATCATGACCTGAGCTGAAGGCAGACGCTTAACAACTGAGCCACCCAGGCGCCCCAAGCCATCCTTTATTTTAAAAAGTTCCAGCATTTGTGCCTCAGTGGAGGAAAGAGGATTCTGTGAAGAGTTTGCATGTCCCAGCTCTTAAGAAAAAGTTATTTTAGTTGCAAGCAAGCAAAGATGCTCTCTGAAATTAAAAAGAGGAGTGTTTTGGAGAGGAAAAGGGTGACTCAGAGCCCAGAGTGGGAAGGGAAACTCATGTCTCATGAGGAACCCAGGAGCTGAGTTTTAGTTCTTTTCCTCCTTGTTTTTTTTCTACACTCTTTGGCATTCTTCCTCTCTGTAGACAGACCCCCCGGCAGTGGTGCAATCTAGATATGACCACCCATGCCATGCATACTCATCTGTCCACACAACACATTGTGGGCAAGACATGATATTAGAAGGAAGAGTTTATATCTTCTCCACTTGAGACTGATCAGTACTTTAAATTCGATTTCAAGTCCCTTCCTTCCCCCAGAAAAGATTATGACCCCCCAGCTTGGGCTAGGACTCCCTGCTGCTGAATTGGGTGTGGGTAGAGAGGTAAACCCATGGAGAAAAACAGATGCATTCTGGCGGGGTCTCAGCACTGTGGTTGGGTGGGCGTGGCAAGTGAGTAGTGAAAAGGTACGTGGCCAAGCAAATGAACATTGCTCACCCTTCCCTTTGCTTGACATTGTCTTGAATTATCTGCTTCCACTTGGAACCATCTTTTAAGCTAGTGTCAGTTCCCTCATCTAAAAAGTAGAGAACTGCATGGGAGGTTTTAACATTTCCTTGAAGGGCTAACATAACACATTTTACAATTATTTTAGTTTATTGGCTGGCTTGCCTCACCAAAAGGTATCAACAATTCAGATTGTCTCAGAACAGTGCATCTCAGAATAATGCATTGTCTCAGAATAATGCTTCAGGGTGAAGTACAGGGGAAGCATAGACATAAACATATGGGGGCTGTGTGGATCCCAGATTTCCTCTGAGTGAAGAGGCCATTGTTGAAATAAGTTTTGGAACTTTGTTGACATTTGAAAACCTTGAGCGAGCTACACTTTTCCCCATTTTTTTCCTTTACTTTGTGGTCTTGAAAAGAAAGAGTTCCTTTCCATTTTCAAATTTTTAAAAATGTTGCTGTTATTCCTGCCACATCAGATTGCAATCCTTCCCATCAGCTAGTACGCCTTTAGTCATGGGTTCTTGTTTTACCACCGTCGGTGTCCAGCTGATGAAAATTACTCAAATTGAAGTCTTGTCTTAATCAACTAATATTACACCATAATTTAGTTTTAGTCATTGTTTATAAGAATCTTTGAAGCATCCTTTTGAAGACAATTTAGTCAACTCCGAGTATTCCAGGGCCTGGCTGTAGAATGTAGCCCCTTAGATTTAGAAGGTCTGAGTACAGCAACCCGGAGGTAATAGTAGCTGCTTAGCTGGCCAGGCCATTGGATTCCACAGTGATCCTCCTTCTCTTCCTGTACAAATCCGGTCACTGCCTTCCCTGCCAAAGCAAGTCTCTCTCGAGAGGTCTGCCTTCCTTACTCTGCTTCTCTTCTGAAGGGCCTTGGGAATAAAATGTCATTGTTTGCCACTCTTCAAAGTAACAGTTGCCATCCAAATGTTAGGTTCCAGTCATCTGTGCCCGTATAAACATTGGCTTCACGTTGCGTCAGTTATGGGGTTTTAGGCCACGTAACATCGGTGAGCAAGTATTCTTCTATGGTCATTAATTAAATCATTGTTTATAGTCTCAGATTGTTATAGTGTGGAGGCAGCATAACATTTTTCATCTCAAGTGACATGAGGTCCAGAGGGGCCCCCCCCTTACATATTTTCTCCCTGAGTCAGCCAAGTTCTTCAGTGAAATGAAGCATTAGCATTCGGGGACCAAAACAGACCCAGGGAGAGCCCAGGGAGCCCAAGGAGAAGGCTGCTGGCTGACCGGCCAGGGTGATCAGGAGTCGTAGGGCCAGCACCACCCTTTCCCCCAGGTCGGTGGCTGAGGACCCACTATTGGTGCCGATGTTCTTGCTAGGAAGTCTGGTAGCCATGGAGACAGTTCTCAGCCAGTGCACCTCAGACACTGTCCCCTAGAAATGGATTCCTGGGGACTTTCATACCCCTGGCAGGAGTTCTCTGCCTTGTCCAATCTCCTAGCAAAAACCAGAGAGGCCTGGAGCTCATTGGTTTGCTTCATTTTATGCATAACTAGGTCCTATCTTGAGGGAGCCAGCCCTAATGAGGCAAAGCAGCAAACCATTTTAAATACATTAAAACAATCATTGCCATTATAGAATGGTTTGTGGAATTTAAAGCTCTGCTTTCATATTATTGGATAAACAAGTGAACTGGGGAAGCAGAAAAGAGGGGCTGACTAGCCCAGATATTCCATAAAGCCATGATGACCTTCTCTAATGTTCAGTGTGCCAAGATTTTAAATAAGCACTGCCTGATTCTCCTTCAAAAATCACGGTGAAGGGAGTGTTTTCCAGCTGTGCAAATAAAGAAGGGCCTCTGTGTTTGGGTTCTCAACCAATCTGTCATCGTTAGGTCGAATGGAAACGCCACACGAGTCTCTCTTGGTTGTCTGCTCAGTTTGTCCCTTCTTGATGGGTTAATGATCATTTTCTCCTCATTTGAAAGAGATCTGGTGGCCTGAACCCTCCTCAGAAGTTCAGACCCACAGTCTTTTTCCATCAAAAAATTCTTAGCTTCGCTCTACCTTTCCAAGTGTCTTGTTCCCTAACTAAATTTATGAGGCCAGAATGGTTGTAGGTGCAGTTGAGGGAAAAGTGGAAATTAAAGTTTTTTGCCATTTTGGAACAGGTGGGAGAAGGCAAAAATGTCATTCAGATACATTTGTGTAATTCTTTTTAAAAAATTTTGTACCTTTTGACCATATCTCCCTAATTCCCTCACACCCACCCTACCCCCAACCCCTGGTCACCACCATTCTACTCTCTGGTTCTACACCACGTTTGGCTTTTTTAGAGTCCATATAGATTTCACATATAAGTGATATTATATACAGTATTAGTCTTTCTTTGTCTGACTTATGTCATTTAGCATGGTGGCCTCAATGTCTATCCATGTTGTCCCTATGGCAGGATTTCCTTCTTTCTTGTGGCTCCATAATATTCCAGGGTGTACATTCTATAGAACATGAGGATTAGAGTGGAGAGGATAATGGTGATGAAGCTGAAGACAGGGCTATGTTGTTAATCACAGCTAAGCGTGCTCAGTGACAGGTAGAGTGCCAGGTACGTCTGTGTATTATCTCTTCTGACCTCTTAAAGCTTTAGGAGGTGTGTGAGCAGGAAACAAACCCAGAGCGATTGGCACCTTGCCCCAGGTTAGCAGCCCTTGGTTGGCAGAGCCAGGATTCAGGCCCAGCAGATCTGAAGCCCAAGCTTAACTCCTCAGCAGGCTGTGAGGTCTCTGTGTCGCCTCTCTCTGGGGGGAAGAAAGATCGGTTTCATGGAAGACTCTTACATGCTTCCCATAATATGAGAGAATCTAGAAAATGGAATTTAGAGATTGAGGCGGGATTTTACTATGCCATAGCTAATAAAGGCTGGACGAGGATTTATACCCAGACTGCGTGTCCCAGAAGTGGTCCTGCCCCCGCCTGTGTAGGCGTGTGGTCCAGTTCCCGACATTTTACAAATGGGGACGTTCAGGCTCCGAAAGATGAGGTAGGGGGACTTGGCTCAGTGATGGAGCTGCAGACAAGCCAGCATTCCTAGCTCTACCACGTGATCCTTCAAATTATTTTTTCTAACATGCAATTTGAAATTAAAAGTGTCATCTTATTCACAAAGGAAAAGGTTTGCTCCTAAATGTGAGGTATGGGGCTGATTCTGACAGCTTCACGCCTGGGAGCGATGCCTGAAGAGGCAGCTGGGCACGCGGTCCTTGGGGGGCATCCTCACCCCTCAGCTCTCAGGGCTATCAGACCTCTTCCTTGGTCTCTCTGAAAGGACCAGGAATCGTGGAGACAAAAAGCTGTTTGTAAGTTGTACATTTTTCTACAGAAATGAGAGCTTTTTTAGTAGCGTGAGCTGTTGACAGGGAGGAGGAAGAGGGGTACCGTGAGGGGCTTCCAAGAACACTGCTGTTCCCTTAGCAAATGCAAATCCACCTCACTGCCCACCCTATCACCCTGGCAAGACTGAAGTCTGAGTATGGGCTTGCTTGTTCTCAGCTTGTCTTCTTTAAGAGGGCAAAAGCCTCTGAAAAGACTCAACAGGAGCAGTGTCCATCACACGAAAGGTCGAAAGAGGACCTTGGTGTGTGAGGTGCCCAGCCAGAGACTCCCACGGAGGAATGGCCTCGCCAATCCCTCAGCTCTGGCACCACTGCCCAGCTGAGTATCGAATGATATGCTGAGGGGGCATCTCCTGCAGAGGCATCTTTTAGACAAGGGCCCTTAAGAAATCTTGAAGTGAGGGTGGTAAAATCTCAGAAACACAAAGCACCAGGCTGCATGTGGTTGATCGCACTGAAGAGTGGTAACCCAGAATTCACAGAAGGCTCTGCAAGGGAATAAGGTAAATAAATTGATGTTAGGTAGAAAAATGAGCAGACCACTTGTAATAGATGGCTAATTTCAGCATTAATTAGTCCTTGGTAATTACCAAATGATTGCTGATTCTGTTTTCTTACATGATATATGAAGTCCAAAAAGGCACATTAAAGAAGAGAATAAACATTCCAGGGCTAGAATTTAAAAGAAATAAAAGTGAGGGGAGGGAGGAGGGGAGGTGGCCAGTCCAAAGAATACAGAGAGAAACAAGGGAAGCACCTACAATTACAGCCAAAGCGTCCAGCCTTCAGGGACTTCCTGTTATCCATCAAAAGGTACATTTGTTAACTAAAACGTATACGAAAACATTGAAAAACAAGAAAGAGCCTTTCAGAAAGGTTTTAGGTTTTAATGGATTGGGGCTACATGATAAATTTGCATTAAGCTTTGCAACGTACAGTATTCTTACCTTTTATACATCTGCATCCCTGGTCTATGTATTGAGATATAAGTTAGAACTGTGACCTGGGTTTTCAGTAGATCTTTGGTGCTAATTATTGAGCATTTCCCAGGAATCTCAGGGAACCACACATTTCCCAACCCCATCCTCAACCTTCTCAGTCACCCAGACATGAACAGCCCATGAGGAGCACCCTCCTGGGACAGGACCTGTTAGCAGCCATGCCCGACCCTTCCCAATACAAGGAGAGGCAGTGTCCTCAGAGGTTCTAAGAGCAAAGGCTTTGGAATCTGATGAACCTAGATTTGAATTGATCCAGGACAAATTACTGCTCTCTGTTTCCTCACACAAGTTGGGCTCTTGAGTGGCCCAGGTGCAGAGAGGCAAGGTCACAGTCAGACCTCATGAATGTCCCTGCATTACTATTGGCTCCCCCAGAACCCTAGGCCTGGTTCTGGGAATGACACTCTGGACAAGACGGGCACAAGGTTTTTGCAACATGTCATGGAGCTGAGACTCCAATGACAGAGAGCAGAGTAAGCAAGGAAAGTGAAGGTGGGGTGCAGTGAGAGGAATGAGTTCTGACAGCTGATCCCTGAATGATAGCAGAAGCCAGCCATGGCAAAACTGGATAGAAGGTGTGCCGGGCAGAGGGTGCAGCAAGTGCAAAGGCCTGGGGGTGGGGATGGGGGGATGAGCATGGACTGTGAGAGGAAGCAAAAGGCCAATGAGCTGAAACAGTGAGCAAGCGTGGGAGTGCAGAAGGGGATTCTGTCACCCAGTGGGGAGGGGCCAGTTGAGGGAGAGTTTTGGCGGTCAGGGTTAGAAATTTGGATTTTATTCTAACTCTGAACAGAAGATGTTTTAGGGTTTTAGGCAGAGAGATGGTGATCTGCTTTATACTTTCAGATGATCCCTCTGACTGCTGGGAGGAGCCTAGATATCAAGGAGGGAGAGGTGCACGGAGGCTCTGGGGAAAAGACAGTGGAGTCCTGGGGTCAGCTGGGAGCAATGGAGATGGGAAAGAGGATTTTCAATATATTTTAGAGGTAGGGCCAGAGGAACATGCCATTGGATTAGCTATGGGCTGAGGTGAGGGAAATGATGACTATCAAAGATGATTCTTACGTTTTTGGCCTAATTGGGCAGTGGCGCCATTTGCTAAGATGAGGAAGACCCACCAGGGAAGGAATGGGTTTGGACAGGGAAATTGGGAGTTGGCTTTGGACAAGTTGAGTCTGAGAATCCTGTTACTTATCCCCATGGAGGTGTCAGGTATACAGTTGGCTATGGGTCTGTAGCTCTGGGGAGAAGCCAGCTTTTCAGAACTCTGAGTATGATAAGCAAGGCCAAGTGAGGATGGTGTCCCAGTTCAGTCCCCTTCCAAATGTGTGATTGTGTTTCCTTCCTACTCCCCACCATGCAATGATCTGTCTCTCCCATGCTCCTCCTTACATTCATTCCCTTTCTTCTCTTGGCCCAATTTTGGAAAACCCAAATCAGGGATTTTTACTGTTGGCTTTGAGCGTGAGAATGAAAATGCAGACCACCAAGAAAAATCCCTCCTAAGAGATGCTGTCTTCAGTGCACATTTGGTACAGGATTCCCAACTGGAATTGCTCTACACTGTGAATGGTTCACCCACGTACCCTGATGGTCCAGAACTTTCAGCTCTCTCCTTCTCCCCTCAACATGGTGACATCTGTCTGGGCTTGTCCTCTCTGCCTTGTCTGTCGCTCCAAGACCTTTCCTTCAGAGCCTGAGATTTGCCTACTAAAGAAGTGATGCAATGTTTTCTTGCTGATTTCCACACTGATTGCAGCTGCCATGCAGGAAGGATAACTACGAATGCTCCCCTCACCCGGCAATGCTCTTGCAACTTGCCCTTCCCACCTTGCCTCCCAGAAGGGACCTCCTGGAAGCCTTGGGAGAACCCTGTCCCAGATGGGTGTCCCTAACTGTAGTGCCTGGCCTCGGAGGGAGTGTCAAGGTGCACATGGGCCCCCTCCCAGGCTACAAGCTAGAACAGGCACTCACAGCCAGCTCCTTCAGGGCCCTGTTTCCCCTGGGATGGGTGAGGCCCTGGCCCTGGACATGAGTGACAATGCATGTTAATTAGCACTGTGCAGAGCTGTCATCAGGAAGCCAGAAGCCACATGGTCCCAACCTGGTTTGGGGTTGGCACAGCAAATTCAAACCAGCTGGCCTTTGTTTGGAAATGCCCTGTGAGGGTCCTGCCCCTTTTCTGGACAACAGAAGGGCTGCCATTTCGTTACCCAGAGCACGCTTTTAGACAAGAGGTTCCACAAACGCTGTAGCAAGTGCTGTGTCAGATCTGGCTTCAGGGGCACACGTACCCTTCTCTGGTTTGTTGGCAAGTAGGACATGCCATGAGCTTAGTTGTAAGGGTCCTTATTTAAAGGCATGGGGAGGGAAACTGAATTTTGTCCATCCAGTGCCCCCCTTATTAAAATCCTCCCATGACTCCCTACTTGGGGGATAACGTCTAAACTCCTTCCCAAGGTCCTATGTGACAGTTCTCCTGCTCATCTCTGATTTATAGTATCTGACTTCCAGCCCCTCTCCCCCAGCTCCTTCCTCCAGCCATTCTGAGCTATTCTCAGCTTCTAGAAGAAGGCTGACTCTCACCGTGGGCCTTTAATCCCACTTTACTCACACTTTGCTGGATACACTGTTCCTCTAGCTCCTTCAGGGGTCAGCTGCACTGACCCTTCCTCGGGGTAGCTGGGTTTGATAGGCTGTCCCTGCTGTGCTTTTCAGCATAATATTCATTGTGCTATTTTGCAGTTGTCTCTTTACTCCGACCTGCCAGGCCCCAGGAGGCAGGGGTCTTGCTCATCTTGTTACTCCTGCTTCTCCAGTGCTAAGCACCAGGAAAGCCTTCCGTATATGAATGAAAGCCCCCCGTCCTGATCAGGGATCCAGACCTTGCTCAGTTCATGCCTTTCCTTCTCACATCTCCTAACCCACGGTGAAGCCAACGGGACCCCACACTGAAGAGGAACTCCAGATCAAAACGGTGTCCCCATCCACAAGATGATAGCTCGTTTAGGACTTCCTTCTGTTACTGAGAAACCATGTCAACCCAGCATATTCAAAAGGCAGGTCTGGTAACCACATGAGGGGTGTGAGCCGGAGTTTCCGCCCCAAACACACAAAAGGCAAAAAATTCCGTAGGAGCAAAAGGCGTAGATGAAGAGATGCCTAAAGCATGGGTGCACCTTTGGTATTTGCTGCCTGATACCTGTAAGAACACAGGTGAAACACATCCCTTTCATCTGCCTCGGGCATCTTACCTTTAAAGTGGGCACAGTTGTGTCTGCTTCATCATGTTTTCAAGAACAAATGTGACAAAGCTTATCAACTGCTCAGTAGATTTTGTACCCCTTCAAATTAATCAGTTATTGTTACAGTTATAAAAAAAAAAAAGAGATGGCCTTTACATTTTGTGGTTCGTAGTTTTCCTATTGGAAATAAGCGCACTAAAGTAAAAAAACAAAAAAAAAAGTTCCAGAATGGCATGTAAAGCGGACCCCGCTTTACACATAGATATATGCGTGAGTGTATGTGTCCATGTGTATGTATTGAAAAAAGTCTGGGAGGACATTCTCTAAAGGGTTAGCAGGGGCTTCCTCTGAGAGGTGGCTTTATGGTTGACCTTACTGTGATTTCTTTTGCTTGATTATATTTTCAAGATCACATGAACGCATTACTCATGAAGTGGGTGATGGTAGAGAGAAGATACGGTGTTTACAAAGGATAGGGAAAGAAACAAAAGAAGTTAACCAGAGGCCAAGAAGGTATGGCATATGCACTCTGCAGTTGCCCTTCTTCCTGTTACTAAGCTTGGTTCTCTCTTGGCAGGATTTTTCACCCAGATCTCCACCTTGGCTGACGTGCAGGAAAATGTCATGGAGTACCTGCACGTCCTCAGCCGGCCCAAAGTCATCGATCAGGAGCACGACGTGGTATGGACTGAAGCTTACATCGACAGCACTGTGAGTTCCCGGGAGCCCCTGGGGGTGGCCTGAGGGTTTTCCTCTGTTAATTTCAGAAGACTGTGTTAACCTTAAAAATAAAACTGTCAGTTATTTTTCTAGCAAAAATGGGTTTATTCAGGAATAGCAGAGAATTGCATTCCAGGGCAAGCAAGCTATAGCAAAACCATAGGCAAGTCCAATAAACAAAAGAGAGGAATGTTATTTTATGGAGAAGGAGGATGTTGGAAGGGGTTGTGTTGAACAAAATCCACTGGAGTTCAGGAGTTCAAGACGATGATGGTTTCCCGTGGGCTGAGTTGCAAAGGTGTTTGATTTTTTGTAGAAGATGCAATGTACATCTTTTCCTGTTGGGGCCTGTAACTGATGCTTCTTTCCTGTTGAGGATTCTTCTGTTGGGTCTGTACTTGACAGTGCTTCCCACCTTCCTCCCTTCTAGCACCCCTAGCATCCACTTTAGTGAGGTTTTCCTTTACTGATTTTTACAACTGCAGTTCTGTCACTCTTCCTCCATGATGGGGCTCGATGACATTTTCCTTTGTTGTGCAGTTTGCGTTGGTCCTCGACAAGCAAGGTTGGTGAAAAATCATAACAGAATGTAGCCCGCACTTTTGGAAGGAGTCCGGTCGGCACAGAAAAGTCCCTTTTTGCTGTGTCTTCTCTAGTTACTTTCTTTTCCTTCTATGTGTACAAATTCTGTCGGTAGCCATGATCATGGTCATGTTAGATTCCGTCCTCGCCATCTGAGAGGTCTGGTCGTGCTGATGAATCTTGGGGGCTCAGCTTGGGAGGGTGACCAAAGTTCAGTTCCAACAGTGAGTGGGAGCCATGGTAGAGTCCACAGCTGCATTTTCTTCCCATAGACAAGTGAGAATATGCTTCTGTGGTGGTTATATCAGCCCTGGATTGCTGTTGGAACTCTGGCCACGGGCTCATTCTAAAGCCGAATTCCAAGCAAAAGAATCTGATGCTGAATTAGCGTAAAAGGAGGAGCTTTGCCAATCATCACGCAGTGGCTCAATGGCCGGGTTTCTTGTGTAATTTCAGGGTGATTTTTCATAGTGATAATGAGTCTGATGGGAGTGGTGTTTTTCATTTATTGATTGTAAATGTTCTCACGGGGCCTCTCTCCCATCATTTGTGTTGGGATTAACATCACATTAATCACTGTAACCCAGACACAGCTGTCCTCGGGAGTGATCTCAATGGCTGTGGTGGGCCGGCTTTTCTCTCCATGCTCTCTCTCACTCTGGCTGCATTTCTGGCAGCTGCAGGGAAAGGCAGGGCGGGAACAGCATATGGGAACCCATCTTGGGGGCCACCGCGGCAGCCTGCCCCAACTTGGCCTAAATAAAGGACGCGGTGGGACCACGGAAATATGAAGTGGTCAGTCGCCCTGCATAGAGAGGATGTTAAACTGAAAAAGCCTCTCTGGTTGCCGGGGAGACCTGGGGCTCTCATCATTTCCACAGTCTGACCCCAGGTTTGTTTAGAAGCACGGCAACGAAATAACTAAGCTGCCCCATTTATGTGGACACTGTGCTAACAGTCATTGCCATGGATGTGTTCACCTCTTCATAGGTGTGGCTGAGTAAGGCAGGAATAACAGGTATGAAGAGGAGCAGTGCGAATAGCCAAGAATGAAGTGAGCCCATCATCAGTGGTTTTAGGTACAAACCCTGAATGGCTATTGGATCAAGCATTTTATTTGTTTCATCAATTTGAAACATATAAAACAGAGCCTCTATAATTAAAACACACCTGGAGAGACAGGTCAGTAGAATAGGTTGTCCAAGAAAAGGGATCCAACTGCATATAGAAATTCAGTAGAGATAAAGGTGGCATCTCAGGTCAGTGGGGTTAGCATGGTCTTCATAAAAGATGCTTTTGAGAAAACTAGATAGCCATTTAAAAAAAGATAAAATAGATAAAATTAGTTCAATTCACCAGGCCATAGCCAAGAAAGAAATCCAAGTGGATCAGCAATCAAAACTGTAAAAAATGAAACCATGCAAGCACTAGAACAAAACCTGGGTGAATCCCTCTATGACCTGGATTCAGAGAAAATCTTTCTAACAATGACTCTAAAATCCAGATGCAATGAAAAGACAAACAAATAAGTTTGACTACCTAAAGACAAAACAAAATGAAAACCAACTTTTATACATCAAAAACCACGATAAGCAAAGTCAAAGGCACAGGGTAACGTGGGAGAAAATATTGGCAATGCAGAGCACACAGAAATCATTAATAATCCTAATATATAAAGAACTTTTCAAAATTGAGGGCAAAACCTTAAAATTTCTGTAGGAAAAAAACGAGCAAAATACATGAGCAGATAATTCACAAAAATAATAAAAATGGCTTTCGACAAATGAAAGATGTATAGCTTCAATCGTAGAAAGAGAAGAAAAATGAAAATTATACTCTAGTGAAATACGGTTTCGCACCTATCAGAGTGATAAAAATTAAAAGCTTAACTGTATACTCTGTTGGTAAGGCTGTGGGAAAGGAACACCCATAGACCACGTGTGGGAAGACAGAATGGGGCAATCTCTATGAAGGCGAACTCGCATGTACGCTTTGACCCAGCAATTCCACATTTGGAATGAACTCTGAAGATGAACCTCCAACAGTAAGAAAATACAGTTGATAAAACAGGTTTGCTCATTATAGAAATGCATGTCATTTCAAAATAGTGAAAGTTACCTAGATACAATACATAACAGATAGATTATGATAAAACTATGGGTATTAAAGAGGGCACGGAGGGCATGTATTGAATGGAGCACTGGGTGTTATGCACAAACAATGAATCATGGAACACTACATCAAAAACTAATGATGTAATGTATGGTGATTAACATAACATAATAAAATAAAATAAACTATGGTACACATATATTGGTACACACATATCGTGGATCTTAATGTAAAAGCAAGAATGAGGATGACTTATTTCTATTGGTTGATATAGAATGATTTCCAGGATATATTGCTAAGTAATAACAAAATGGAAGAGTATAAATAGAGTGCCCCCTTTTGTATAAGAAAGAAGAGGAACTAGAACATACGCATGTACCTGCTTCTTTTTATGAAAAGAAGCACAGCCAGGATAAACTGGAAACCAATAGAATCTGTTACCTATGAGAAGTGGGAGGAAGTACAGAGGAGGAGATAGTGAAGGAAGTGAGATAACTCTGGGTATACCTTTTGCAAAAGTTTGGACTTTTGAAAGCAGCTTGATGTTCTATGCATTCAAAAATTAAAATCAACAAGAACGAGGGTGGGGAACTAACAGTGAATGCAAAAAGACTAAATGAATCCAATGACATTTCAAATGAACTACAAAAATTATCAAGAAAGGAAGAAAAAGGGGCGCCTGGGTGGCTCAGTTGTTAAGCGTCTGCCTTCGGCTCAGGTCATGATTCCAGGACCCTGGGATTGAGCCCCGCACTGGGCTCTCTGCTCTACGGGAAGCCTGCTTCTCCCTCTCCCACTCCCTCTGCTTGTGTTCCCTCTCTCGCTGTGTCTCTCTCTGTCAAATAAATAAATAAAATCTTTAAAAAAAAAAGGGAGAAAAATCAGTAAACTTTTGAATATAGTAATTATGCACAATGTTAAAGCTTGAACATAGTTCTTTGACTCTCCTCAGTCCAGTTTGGAGAGAGAATGGGAAATAAATTTTAAACTCCTTTTGGGGTCATTTGGAGTAATGTGGGTCTAGCAATTCTGAATCTATTTTCTGAGTATGGTAAGATTGAGCAAATGTGTAAATGAGGAAGACAAGGCAGACACCTGTGGGATAAGACTGGATGGGAGGTGTCAGAATGAAACCCCAACTCTGTCACTTGAAAGGGCCTAGAAACAATGGCACCCCAGTAGCAATGAACACATTTAAAACCCAGACCCCAGGGGCGCCTGGGTGGCTCAGCCATTAAGCATCTGCCTTCGGCTCAGATCATAATCCCAGGGTCCTGGGATCGAGCCCCACATCGGGCTCCCTGCTCGGCGGGAAGCCTGCTTCTCCCTGTCCCACTCCCCCTGCTTGTGTTCCCTCTCTCACTGTGTCTCTCTCTGTCAAATAAATAAATAAAATCTTGGAAAAAAAATAAAATAAAATAAAACCCAGACCCCAGCTTCTAAAAACCATTCCCCACTAACAGAAACCAGCATTCCTTAGAGAAATTGCTAATTCCAGGACTTGGCCTGGGAAGGTGCCCCATATCCCAAGAAAGCCTGGAATATTTAATACCAGAAACTAAGAAATTCCTAAAAAAACAAGGAGGTCATATCAAAAGGATACAGGAGTCATATGAAGGGGACCTCACTGGTCAATTCTGGGACAGTAATGGATTATAACCTGTGGAATAAAACAGAAATCCACGTGTTCTTACGATAGTGACTAGATCAACAAATCTCAAAGGGATGAATCGAAGAGATAACGAGACAGGTGAACAGGGATGCAGTGGACAGTGGGCTGCTGACTGGTATATGTGAAGGGAGTCATGGAGATGGAAAATCACTGCTTTCTAGACATTTTGGGAAAGACCGGTTAGGGCAAAGGTTATCAATGGATGCTAAACTAATGGGGAGATTTGGAACAGGGTATTTTCATGGTCTCAAAGATCTTCCCCAGAGATCTTTGACTAGTTCTGGGGGGAAAAAGTAGTATCTACACAGTGGGAGAATCCAGACAAAATCTAGAGTGGGTCATTAAAATTAGTGTCACTGATGAGAAACAAATGGGCATGGTGTGCTTTTGGAAAAGGATACATCCCACTTACAGAGTATTCTGGCTGGGGGTATGTAACCCAAAGGTCATGGGAGAGGAAGGTCACGGAAGAGGATAAAGCTTGGTATTAATATGATGTCTTGCTTTAGATCATGTTAATCACTTGAATCAATTGTTTTAGATTTACTAAATTACATACACACATGCATATATACTTACATATGTATATGTTTACATATGAAGGGCAGTTAAGAGCTAAGGAGACCCATTGTCACTCCAGCTTTTCCACTAAAGAATTCTCAACAGCAAAGGCAAAGTAAAGGTCTGGGAGCAGCTCTGGACTTGCAGTTTTAGAGGAAATGTCTTTGAACAGTCTTGTGCTTTATCTTCAACACTTTATGAAGTTTGCCTTCTGTTCTATAATCATCCTTACTTACTTTAAAATGAAATAATGCTTTAAGTGGCTCATAGTTGAGTAAAATCGTATGCCAAGAAAACAGAGCTCATTTATACCGCCTCTTACAGAATCCTTTGATATAAATCCTTTGACAGAAAACTAGCCCCCCAGAATATGTCTGTCCTTGAAGTGAATGATAGCTCAGCACCTCCTTTTCAGCTTCGGTCGTATCTTTGCAAATAGCCCTGATAAATAAACCCCTACTAGAATGTTCTGAGAGTCCCTTCTCATCTTGATAGTGCTGAGAAACCTGCTGGGTTGGGGCAGACACGGGTTTCCATCCACCTTCTTTCTAGGCCTGTTCAGTGAGGACAGGCAGCTGCTACTCCAACAAATCCTTCTCTGGCCAGGAAGCAACAGGCTTTTCAAAGTCTTTACCTGAGTCTGGATTCTGCCAGGTCAAGGACAAAAGCCCCCTGTTGTTTGTGTGGGCTCAAAATAGGATTTGTATACTGAACTCATCTGCAGAATCTAAATTCTGAGAGGGGCCCACCAACTTTGGAAGCCCCCTGCAAGATGAATGGGGGGAGGGATCAGCAGTTGTCAAGTTTATGACCATCCTGACACATTCTGGACAGTCCCAAGCCAGCATTGCCCTAATGTGTCCCACCTTGAAATAATGAAAGAGACCAAATTCAGAAGCACTTGACATTGGGACTGGTGAGCCCATTTTCATAATGTCCTGGTTTAGCGATGGCAACTTTGGATTTTTTTTTTTTTATTGAAGCATTTATAATCTACCTTAGTTTATTAATTGATAGCATTGAATTTAGAGTTAGAATAGCCTCAGTTTGAATTCCAGGTCTATTCCATACTAGCTATGTGACCGTAAGCAAGTCATTTAGCTTCTTTGAGTGCTGTTTTCTGCATTTACAACATGGAGATAAGACCTGCCTTCCAGGGTAGACACTAAAGATTAAATGTCTATGCATAGTGAGAGCACAGTAAATAATGCCTGTCATCCTTCCCCAACCTCAGGAAATCAGTTTTCTCCTTGCCTGTGGTAAGTTTTGGAAATCTTCTCCTTTTTTGGGCTGGGTCTCACATAGTAACTACAATATGGCTTATACCATTTTGATAATAGAATCTGGCACTTAGGTATAATGAGTACCTTGGAAGCATTATTCATCTAGAGATGCACTTTAATCCTTTGGAATTCATTTTGCTATAATTACCTGTTGTGGGCGGGGCACTAAAGTCTGGGGTTAGTGCCTACGGTCAGTGTCCCCAAGAAGGACTCCTGCACCATCCAGGCAGAGTCCCCACAGCCTCACAGATTGCCCAAGGCAAAGCAGATATGGTAGGAGCCCTCTTAGTTACCTGCCATGTGAAGGACTTAAGGAGTTGGTGCCCTCCCTTTGCCCTTTGATAGTTTGTGCCAGTTGCCCAAAGCACATTGGTGGTTGGATCTGGAAGGTCATGCTGATACCAGAAGTTGATGTATGATTGTTCTAAGTTGAGTTGTGAGCTTACTCGAAGTTAATTGTCTTCATATTTGGACTTCCCAAACCTTTTGATGCCAGTTGTAATTTTATCATAATTATATAAATTAATTAAATATTATTGAAACTAATAACTTATGAGTGTTAAAAGAAAGTTGTTACTTCTATAGATATGTAAATGAATGCATTGGAAAGACTATAGAAAATTGCTAAAAATTACCAGTATGTTAACTATGGGCAGGGCTGGGACGCCTGGGTGGCTCAGTTGGTTAAGCGGCTGCCTTCGGCCCAGGTCATGATCCCAGGGTCCTGGGATCGAGTCCCACATCGGGCTCCTTGCTCAGCAGGGAGCCTGCTTCTCCCTCTCTCTCCCTCTGCTTGTGCTCTCTCTGTCAAATAAATAAAATCTTTAAAAAAAAAAAAAATCTATGGGCAGAGCATCTGTAATACTGGGGAGCCCAGCCTTCCATGCATTCAGAGGAAATTGATCCTTAGCCTGCCTTGCTTTTCTTTTCTTTCCTTCCTTCCTTCCTTCCTTCCTTCCTTCCTTCCTTCCTTCCTTC
>NW_023270855.1:36569634-36618014 GCF_011800145.1 Mirounga leonina | reverse complement strand
TTCCTTCCTTCCTTCCTTCCTTCCTTCCTTCCTTCCTTCCTTCCTTCCTTCCTTCCTTTTTTGATAAGGGTGGTTTACCTTGATTTGTTTGTTCCATCTTAGGTTGATGGGAAGGTCTGATGGCTGATGGCTGGGTTAGTATCTGCTTCTTATGTTATTGCCTCTTGGTAGTGTCTGGGAGCTGTGAGCTCTGTGGACAATGACCTACCAAACACAGAGAGGAGGGTCACCAGCTGGTGTGTGCATAGTTTTGATTTCCAGCTAGAACCACCAACACGCTCTCGTGACATGGGTCAGCATCACTGGGAACGCTGAGCTAGTTTTTATTGCTATGTAACAAATCACCACACACAGCAGCTTAAAGCAACACAAATATGTTATCTCAGGGTCTGTGGGCCAGGAATCTGGGCAGAGGTTCACCAAGACCCTCAGCTCAGGGCCTTACAAGGCCACACTGCCGTTCTCATCTGCAACTCAGGGGCCTCTTCCAGGCTCATTCAGATTGTTGGCAGAATTCAGTCCCTTGCAATTGCTTGGGACTGAAAATTCCATTTTCTTGCTTGTTGTCACCTAGGGATTGCTCTCAGCTCTTAGAACCGAAAGTTCCTGTCATATGGCCAATGATAGGCAGTCATGCAATGCTGTTTGCTTTCTTCCAGACCAAGAGTGCATCCCTCTAAAGCTTTGCCTGCTTTTAAAAGCTTCTTTGATTAGGTCAGGCCCATCCAGGATAATCTGTCTTTTAATTAACTCAGTCAAGTGATAGTAACCTAATCATGCTAGTGATATCCCATCATACTTATAGTCAAGGGGAGGGGACTTTAAGGGTCATGTACCTATGAAGGCAGAAATCGTAGGAGTCGTTTTAGAATCCTGCCTACTGCAACAGCTTCTGTCCATGCGCTGTGGTCTGAGAGGGAAAGATAATGCCAGAAGGAAATGCAACCACCACCTCCTGCTCCTTGCAAATTCTCTGTTAAGAGTAAGTCTCAGGGCAGCCATGCCTGTTCATCATAACACTGCTGCTTACCGCTCATGTCTCTAGGACCTAGCTTCTCTTTGTGACATTGTAGTCTGAAAATGGCTTGGATTTGTTTCTCAGAATCAGAAGGTGACCCTGCTGATGTTTGTCATTTCTACCAACTACTAAGGGAGTAGGTATTCGTCAATTTCCACAAGTTTGCTTAACATGGTCTTAAAAGCCTTTTTTCTTTTTAATTATCTGGTGGTTAAGGCAAAAGGAATTCCTGTTTGCTTGACTCATAAGTCATTATGGCTGAAGACCCAGCAGCAACAAATACAATTATATAATTGATTTAATACTTAAATGAACAGCTTAAAATGACCCGTGAGTATGGTACTTTCCCTTTTTATTAATTACATATTGATTCATACGTTTCTGGGTCTGGATAAGCTCAAGATAAAAGTTTGTATAGGCCAAATATAGATTCTTGTACATGAGTCAAGGACTGCATTTAACGAAGCCTGATCTAGACTCTGGACTGGCACAATTTTCCTTTCAGGGCCCATCCTCCCTGCCTGTTACTACCAGTCTGATTAAATATTCTGTTTCCTGCCTGGCTGTTCTATTCAATTTGTTTTCCTGGTGAAGCCCAAATAAATGAATTAATGGTAACAACCGTTAATTATGTTTAATCTAATAAGATCTCGTGTATTAATTGACAACACAGCAAACACCAGAATTCTGAAATTCATGGGCTTCTTATCTGAATACAAGTTGTGCACAGTCATTATCTCTTAGGTGCAGAGCAAAAATCATTAACAATGGAATTTGTTCCATTTTGTAAGCAAATGACTTGTGCTTTCCAGTTAGGACTTAATCATCTCGGGAATGCTACCCAACTTGCTGTGCAGGGTAGAACCTGCATTAAACCCAGGAAGCATCAGCATCCCTGATCAACCCCTCCAGGGGAGTTTACACAGACCATGGTGACACACAGAGGGAAGCAAAGAAGTGTTTTAGAAACAGTGGGAATGTGACCATTTAAAATAATGAGAATTCATTACCAAGCCCAGCTGCCCCTCCCTGTTGCTGGTAATGCAATTCGGAATGCAATTTGTAGGAACTTTCAAACCAATTTAGTTGCATTTGCACATTGGACGTGTATCCTTCCTCCTCACCCCCCACTAAGTCCTACTTGGAGAAAATGCTTTGCATTTGATAAATTGCACATTTGTTTCGGTTTCCCATCTAGGAATGGTACCTAGGCCATTTAGGAGTCGTTTGGATGATTGCTCTAAGCTACAACATCTTACTGCCTAGAAGCAATTACTCAGGGGGTCGAAGCCATCATAAGAAGTTGTTGGGGCTTGGAAACGGAATTTACAGTATTTTCCCAAGACACCGCTGCATTATCAAAGAAGTTCAAATCGTCAAAACAAAAAGACACACGTATAGTGAAACACAAACCATCCTGCTGGGTCATGGAACAGAGAATGCCATCTGCATTACATGGCATGGAGGAAACTGATTATGTTGGGACCTCTATTTCATAGCAGATGGGTTCATTAAATTTAATAGCCTCCAGAGCCTTTAGAAACCGTGTTAAAAACATGTGGAGCATGCTGTGACACTTCACTTCTGCCCCTGCAGTCATTATAACTCTGGCACAGACTATAAATATTATAGTACTTTATTTCCATCGAAACAGATTACTATTATAATTATTTTTTTTTGCCAGGAGATGGTGATGTTAAAAAGAGTGCATTCCTGGTTTCTGGTACCATTTATATTTATCCAGATTATTTTCCTTTTCCATTTGATTCTAGATTTTTCTATTAAATAGTGGGCTTTTTTTAGCTCAACTTTTTTTTCTTTGAGTTCATGTTGTAAAAGTATGAATTGAAAGTATAAAAGTATCTTCAGGAAAGATATTCTAATACATTATGGATGACTGTCAACTAATAGAAAAGTTAGGGCTGAAAATGAAAAAAAAATTAGATTTCAAGGGTTTTTTTTATTTTTAGATTTATGGTTGTTACTGCTATTATGGTATAATAATTTGTAACTGTCTCTAATGAAGGACAAAGCCTCTAGAAATAGATAAGACCTTATAGAAATGGATAGGACCATTAAGCCTGAAAAATCATTTAGCATAATAGATTATTCAGTATTCTTTGTTTACAAGTGACAGCACTGAATTCAAAGTAGTAAAGGTCAAAAAGGGAATTTGTGAACTCTTGGAACTAAGATATTGATGTAGTTCTGTCTTGAGGCGTGACTAGCTTCAGGAATCACTCCCATGTTTTCAACTTCCAATTAATCCTACGAGTTCCTTGATTTCTTGGCTTAGTTCCCAGGCAGGCAGTTTCCCACTCTACAGGGTGGCAAACATGACCTCTACCATCCACCAGCTTTCATTGTTTTATACCCTTGATTTCTCCCTTTCTCTTCCAGCATCTATATCAAATCCATAATAGTCCTGTTAGGGTCACAACCTCATACTGAGAGGTGAGGTGGAGCTAATTGATGGCTGGACTCTCACAGAGTGGGAAAGAAACCAGTCCCAAAGGTCTGATACTGGGAGGGCTGCAAGGTAACAGAGTCCTGCATAGAACTTGTTTATAGAACCCAAAACTAATCCATGCCCAAGACTGTGTATTCCATCAGTATGGTATTCATTAAAGTACCATGTCTTTAAGCAATAGAGCTCTTTATCTAGTGAAATGTTTCCATGGACACTTGGTGTATAAAACATATAGAAGCAGAGCTACTCTGGTGGATGTGGGGGGTGGGGGCATGGAGCCCCCATTGCTTGGCCACCTCCTGAATGACTAGGGAAGCTCCAAAGCACTTTTTTGCTTCCCCTTGACATTGCAGAGCCTAGGTAATATTCTGAGTAATCAGTGAGTCAACCTCTGAGAATGGCAAAATGGGATTTTCTGCTGTGGATTATCTGCTGTGCCCCTAAGTTTATAGCAAGGTAATGGGTTGGGTCCAGTTAGGAAGGGTGGTTATGGGGATTGGGAGGTTGTGCCTATGGTTATATTAGAAAACCAAATTGCCTGTGCTTTTTCCCCTCAAATATCTGTACTTTTTATATTCTCTGGAGACCAGTTCTCTTAGCAACCCTCATTCGTGAAACATGGTCTTCTCCAAGTGTATAACATGGTGTACCAGTTCAAAGCCAACAGAAATGAATGAACTCAGTGTTTGTGTATCTGAATTCAGTTCTGAGCAAATTACATAACTTACTCTAGCCCACTGTCCCATTGAGGTCAGATGTATACCACTTAGCTAATCAGCTGTGGCTGGGGAAGGGTCGTATGATGGAAATAGATCAGCCAGGACTGTGGATCACAGATTCTGTAAGAAAGACGTATGAGCAGGAGGAAATGACCGGAGTCTAGAGGAGGTGGCATTTCTAGACCTCTGTCTTTCTATCCAAGGCTTCTATAAATTGCATCCCCAGCTAGCTTCTAATACTAATTCTTTGGACCATGGTTTCCTTTTTGCTCCAGCTGCTCCAACAAGTATCCCCCAATCCTCTCCCTGCCTCTCACATCTTGACATTGTCCTTTCTTCATCCACCCATCTGCTAGATAGGGGATAGGAATCCTTCTCCCTTGTGCCTTCTGAAAGCTGAGGGAGGTATTTTGGCTACCACAACTAAATCTGTGCTGTTTTTCCCCCTTAATGGTCCAGATATTTGGGCAACTTAGATTCTCAGAGTTGATTCTCATGCTCTGACCTGGTTTAAACTAAAATGAATGCATTCCTCTTATTACCAGCATGAAGAACAATTAAAATACTCCCAGAGAATCAGCCTGTGGTTTGATATCAGCTGCCAGTTTCTCTTCTCTTGCTGTACACAGAATTTTCTCCATGTAAAAGATTTAACTCTCCTACTCTCATTCCATAAGGATTGCTGTGCCAACTATAAACGGTCTATGAGACCATGGCTCAAAGATACCATAGATGAGAGTATTTCACCTAACTGGGGTCTTCAGCTGCTTCTATTGAATCATGGCAGAGGACCATTCTTTTGCCTCCTCTTGGCTTTCAAAGATCATTCCTTCCTGGCTTTTCACACCTGCTTGTGAGTCATATAGCAACTGGGGGCTCCTTCAGCATGATTCTGCTGATGATACGCACTACCATTAAATATCTAGACCAAGCAGGGTGCTCAGTGCCTCAAGGGAAATTCTCTCTTGTTCTGAACAATTAAAGGAAGAACAAAGACATGGTTTATTCGGGCAAAAGGAACATGTTTTCAAATCAATTTCCATTATGTTTACTGAAGAAATCTGGAATATCATCATCTTTGCTAGTTGATAGAAATGATTAAAAACACTCTTGTAACTGATTTCTCTTGTGAAGTGATCAAAGTGACAGTGACCTGAGATGAAGCAGGACCAGGTGCTCATCCCTGTCTTGTTTTCACTTAGCATACTGTTAAGGAGCATTTGTTTCCAATTGTGAAAGATTCTTCCTTTGAGGACAGATTCAAATGCACTGCTTGTTCATCCATTCACCTTCCATGGTATTCTAAGAAGGGACCCATGGACAGGACTGGTCTCATCCTGAGGCTAAATTAGATGACTTTTTCTGTCTGCCTCAGAAAAACATTTCAAGGCCCAGCTTGAAATTGCTTCACAAATTGTCAAGCTATGTTAAATATCAACCAGTAAGTTGGAGGATCTAAAGTGTAAATAGACTCACCAAAACCCACGGGAACCTAAATTTGAACTACTTGATAACCTGACCCCTGTTCACCTCTCAATCTTCCCTTTCAACATGACTTTTCTCCATTCAGTTCAGACTCACCTGACCCACAAATTCATAGTCTTAAGATTTTTCTCATACTTAACCACTGCACCATATTCCCTCTTCAAGAAGCAGCCTCTTCCTCCCATCCCATCTGGGAGCCTCTGGGCTTATCCTTCGCCTTCAGTTCCATCACTGTCTCCTCTGAGAAGCACCCCCTGATCTCCTCGGATCCACCCCCAGTCTCAAACTGGGCTCTCGTGATATGCTCTTAAAGCATTTAGCACAATCCTAGAATCTTGTGCTATATTAAAAATTCCATTTTTTAATCTCACTGAACTATAAACTCCTTGAGGAAATGGATGATATTTGTTCTCTGATATCCTCAGTACAGCGTTGGGCACATAGTAGGTGCTCAAGAAAAACTCAGCTGTATGAGTCTCATAGAATCAGACATGTGAAATTTGGAGAGCATCTGACAATATTTGTGTTTTCTAGATGTTAGGTAAGAATGGCGTCATCTCCAGCATTTCATTGAGCATGCTTCACACTTGCTCAAGGTCATGTTTGTTATACATTTAATAAGTGTATCCACCTTTACCATATGAATGGGATTCTCATTCAGATACTCAGTACCACCAACCCAAGGGACCATTCACCACATTCATCAAAGAGTTCTGAAGTCATGTGTCCATGCTTTGAGGAGCTAGGGTGATGGCATTCTGAATGGGAAAGGTGGTTTAGTATCAGCCATCGCATTGTTAAGATGAAATCAATGGTAGGTTTGCTATATACATTTCCTTGCCACAGAACTCACCTACTGTTAAAATATAAGGGAATTTTTAAAAAAGGCTTTGTCACTGTCACAATCCTATCTGGTTGCTGGGCATATTGTGGGCACTCAGGAAATCCTTAAAAAGAATCCTTTAGATTTGTTTTTCATTTCCTGACTTTCAGTGTGCTTTCCTAATACTGCCTCTAAGTATCTTACCATGTGCAACAGAGCCCCACCATTGCTGGCCACTCTCCCTCACTCTCAACACACCAGCCATGCTGGTTACCTTTTTGTTGCTTGAACATCCCCAAACTTTCTCCCTTCTTGTGTCTTTTGAACATGCTTCTCCTTCTGAACTGGCCTCCCTCTCTGCTCCTTCACTGAGGGAGAAGCTCTTTCCCACTCTCTATGTCTCTGCTAAAATGTCACCTCTCCTGTACCCATTAACTTTCATCTCTGGTCCCTATTGCTTTCCTTCATAGAAATTGTGATCATTTGTAACTATTATAATTATTTCAGTTAAACACCTTGAGATTTTTCCCTCTCCAAAAATTCTTTTTAGTCTGTCTTCCCAGAAATAGCATAAGGACTGGGGCAAAGTCTGTCTTGTAGCCCTACATCCTAGTACTGTGCCTGGCACATAGTATTAACTCAGAGACATAAAGTGGCTTGTTCTTCATCACACAAATCTCCTTTTACTACTCACTAGAGCTTGTTTCTCCCACTCTATACTATATTTCTCCTAAAAATGTACAATGAGGCACCAAGAATTAGGGAAGAAATAGTATAGAATAATAGCTACAAAGTGAATGGTGGTGCCAAGGAGAGTTTAAAATATTGTCCCCAAAATACAGCTGTCATATTTGTCAAGTTCAGGTCTGAAGCAGCTGGTTTTTTTATGAGTGCCAGCCTTATCTACTCAGGGGCAGTCACTGATTTTAGATGGAAGAACAGGGAACTTTCGAAGTGAACCAGATTTCTGCAATGTTCCCTTTCTCTGCATGTTGTTAAAAGCAATATGTTGGGAAAAGGGTTGATTGCTTAAGGCACATTGTTTATACTACATTACTTAGGTCTGATGGAAAAGTTCCTAATGGTGGTTTTCTTGCTAAAGATATGGTCTATGGATGAAGAGTGGAATGTGATTTTTTTTGGTAGGGCATCATCATAATTTAGGTGGACTCCAAAGAAATTTGATATTTGGAGAGGCTGGGAAAAATATTCAGGTCCATGGAGCTTCTTTAGCATTAGCATTCAATTCTCCATCAAAATATAAATGCCGTCTGCTTTTAATTACTATCCTTATTCAGGCCAAGTTAATTACTCCGGGCCAGACTGGAAAGGAAAATTCCCAGAAAGTCTGATATGATAGAATCGTATGTTTTCTGAAGAAGATGCTGAGAAATCCTTAATGAATTACTGTTTCAGTATAACTTTTGCAACAGAATACTAAGGGATTGGGGGGGAGGGGATCATAGATTTTTGGCAGCTGTTCACCATCATAGCACTTAACAATCTGCTTCTTATTTAGTTTTCTGTTATGTAAAAGCATGGAATTCTCAAGTTAAGAAATATTGATCACTGCATGACAATACATATGTAACAAAACCGTATTGTGTTGAAAAAGCTCTCCTTTTAAAGTGAGATCTCTGACTCTCTTTATTTTGTTATTAAAATGTATGGGTCTTTTTACTTAGAAAATAATGTGGTTTTGTTAAACATAAGTTATTTAAAGGTTAAAATAATCTTAATTTTAACTATTAATATTATTAAGAACAGATTTTCAACCAAGTACAGCTGAATGCAAACAAGGACAAACTTGGAAAAGAAAATTGGTGGCTGGGGATGCAGAGATGCTTCGAGAGCTGTGTCTTGGCCACAGTGAATAGGTTCACAGCAGCCCTTTGCTACATTGGCAGAACCATACATTTTTGTAAGGTCTGTTGATTTCCCCAGACTTCATGGAATCTAGATCAAGTTTGTCAATTTCCCATTTCTCTTGTGATGATAATCCAACCTAGGGCTGAATTAGGAGCACTGAGGGTGTCTGGACTTCATGGCCCTGGTATCCAGCTAGGTTGCTGGGCATATTGTGGGCACTCAGGAAATCCTTAAAAAGAATCTGTAGTGTCAATAAATAGGAGACTCTACTCTCTGGCCATCATTGTTTTGGGAAGCTTCTGAAACCAGATGTACAATTATCTAGTTCATTTACCAAACACCTACTAAGCCGAGGGTCAGTCCCTATGCTAGGCAACAGGGTGTCATTTTCAGGAAATACGGTTTAAGTCCCTGATATGAACAATCCAAGCCAATTAGGTCATTTAAAATTATTAGATTTTTTTTTTTATAGCTATTGGTAGCTTCCCACATTTAGTGTCAAGGGCTGTACCTTGTCTTTCTCACAATCTTATTACCAGGTTATGGTGAAAACAAGTCTTAGACAAATGCTGCTGACTATGCAAACATTTATTAGCAGCATGCCCAAAAGTCAACTAAGTTCTGAAAGCCCAAGGAAGTCCCAGCTCTCTGGCCTTTCAGATGTTCTGATGGCATCTTGCATCAGAACAAACATTATTTGCAGGAGTCAGTTAACCTTCTATTTGGAGTCAGGTGATTGAAAAGCCTGAGTCAGCGGAGCCTGTTGAGCAATGAGACCTGGCACAGGATTTCACAAGATGGAGGCTGTGAGTTCCCAAAGCCCTCTGTGGGCTCATGCAGGGAAAGGCGGGGCCTCTGTAATCTGTTGAACCAATCCACTTAGAGTGGACATCTCCAATTTACCACTAAAAAATCCTTTCTAATTTGTATTGTTATGGTAATTGACAAACCCTCTGGTGTTCGCCAGAGAGAAATAGCTGTAGCATCTGTTGTCTTTTGCTTAAGTACTAGCGGGAGTATGTATTCCTGATTAAGGCAATTGACTATCTCTAAGACATAGATCAAAATCAGCATATGCATTTATATCATATCATCTATGCTGAAGTATTTTACACCAAACTACCTACCACATAATAGTGTTATATATTGTTGACCCTTGAACAATGCAGGGTTAGAGGCATCGACCCCTGTGCAGTCGCGAATCCATGTATAACTTTTGACTCCACAAAACCCTAACGACTACTGGCCTATTGTCGACCA
The DNA here is from genome assembly GCF_011800145.1 of Mirounga leonina. NCBI lineage: Eukaryota > Metazoa > Chordata > Mammalia > Carnivora > Phocidae > Mirounga > Mirounga leonina. The sequence goes on along the minus strand of NW_023270855.1, from coordinate 36,608,370 downwards.
GAAGCCTTACCAGTTCCTTAGTCAATTAACATGTGTTTTGTATGTTGTATGTTTTACATACTATATTCTTACAATACAGTAAGCTAGAGAAAAGAAAATGTTATGAAGAAAATCATAAGGAAGAGAAGATACAGGATGCCTGGGTGGCTCAGTCGGTTAAGCATCTGCCTTCGGCTCAGGTCATGATCCCAGGGTCCTGGGATTGAGCCCCGCATCAGGCTTCCTGCTCAGCGGGGAGCCTGCTTCTCCCTCTGCCTGCCTCTCCCCCTGCTTGTATGCTCTTTCTCTCTGACAAATAATTTTTTTAAAAAAAAAGGAAGAGAAGATACGTTTACTGTACTCTACTGTATTTATCAAAAATTTCCATGTATAAGTGGACCCGTGCAGCTCAAATCCATGTTGTTCAAGCGTCAACTGTACAATCAAGTTTTCATCTTTGTGAAATGGGAATAATAAGGGTGCTGATCTCAGAGATGGTGAAGATTAAAAAAAAAAAAAGATGGTGTTGCTTAGCACCATGTCAGGCACATAGCAAGTTCTCCACGTAAATGCTCATCATTTTTATCTAGAAACTCAGAATAACATTATTTATTGTTATTTATTGACACAGGGTCTTGTGGAATGAATTCTGCCTTTTCATGTTAGACTTGCCAAATTCTGACACTCTCCAAAAGAAGGGGGGTAGAGAAGGTCATACATATATGTCCCTTCCCAACAGAAGTGTGTCCCCGAGTTGCTCCCATTCTTTGCAGCCGTACTCTCTACTCTGTGTCCTGTCTGGAAGCTCCATTCCATGCTCGGGAATGAGAAAGGAAAAAAAAAAAAAAAGTCCACCAATGCCCTTGGCCGTCACTGTCTCAGAAGTGTCTATGGCAGCATCTTAGAGCAACAACCAGAGTTAGCGTAATTATAGTGCTGGAACCTGCTGTGGTCCCGTTCTTGTGCTGTGGCCAGCAGGTGTGAACCAAAAAGCCTCAGAGGAAGGGCTGAGCCATGAAAGCTACTGGGGATCTTTGGAAGCATTCTTTTCGGTGCCTCTACTGTGCGGTAGGCCAGGCCTCCCATGCAGCACAGTAAGAATAATAGGTGCAAGAGCCACTGGTATGGGGCAGTTACCATGCACCCCACATTGTGCTAAGTGCTTTTGCATCCCTGGTCAGCGAGTCCTCTTGTCTCCATTCTCCAGAAGAGGAAGCCAAGACTTCAAGAGATTGAGAGGAATTTGCCCAAAGAGTTGGTATACTCAGTGGAACAAAAGGGCTTCAACCCTCAGGTGCCTGCCTGGCTGGGAGCCTGTGCTCTCCGATGGGGTGTGGGCAGATGTCTCCCATATATGTATGTGCTCTGATGAGGTGCCAGCCCAGCGGGGTGCATTACAGAGTGCCGGAGTCTTTAAAATGCTTGATGTGAGGTTAGAAATGGCCTCTCCGTTCCCGTCAGCCTGAGGGACATTGCTTCTACTGAATTTTGAAAAGCCATGGTACCTGCTTTGAGATATGAAGACGCCAGAGCCTGACTTGTCCTGAATCCTGTCTCATAGCATTTGGCAGGCTAAGATAGGAAACTTGAACTTTTGCAACATGTCTGTCTCACGTGGAGAGTTCTCTGTGCTGTATTAAGTGACAGAAGGAAAACTCAGCTCATCCTACTTACAAAAGAAACCCCAGCATTCCTGGGTTTGAAATGAGTTGTAACAATTCTATTTGATGGGCTTTTAAATATCCTGGAATTTGCATTTTGAATGTGTTACGCATCAGAAAAGGATTTCGATGGTGCTATCACAGCAAACACTGTAATCACATCCTATAATTTATATAACTCCAACTGCCTACCGTCAAACATCATGATATGCTGTTGCTGATAGGCACAGGGCTTCTCTCCTGAAGGAAATTAAGGGTACTGAGTCAAACTCCTTGGGGTCATTTTTAATGACTTTGTATGGAAAGTCTGGCCACCTCGATGGGTAGTCAGGTGAGTCAAGCTTTGGGTTAATAAGTAGATCTAAACCTCAAATATGAAATTAAACAAGCCAACAAACGTGTCCTGAGGGCAAGCCATCACAGAGTGCGCTATGCTTGGAACCCAAGGAAGTTGAGCAATCTGGGAGCCCCTGCACTTCACAGAGCAGCAGGACCTGTGGCTCATGCTGGAGGCCTTCTAGGAGGGGGTCCAGTTAAGCTTGGGGTTCAGAAACCTTGCCTGTGTCTGAACTTTTGCTCACATTCTGCTTTGGATGGGGCCAGGAGGGGAAGCGGTGACGTCATCAGGCATTTCATTACTGAACTCTGCTTTTTCTTCCCACAAATAATCAACCTCAGTTGTTTTTCTTTTTTAAGAATAGACAGTCAGATTTAACCTCTTCCCTCCATGCTCAATCACTGCCAAGTGTTCACCTCCAAATCAGAATTCCTCGGGAAAGGTTTGGGGCCGCAAGGACATGAAAGAGCAGCCCCAGGTCAGTGCCTGGAATGAAGGAGAGACAGAACAAAATTGCTCTGTGTAAGAAAATAGGACAAATGCAAAAAAAAAGCAGGCTTGCCTCCTGAGAGAAGACAGGGAATGTCAAGCTTATTAGTGAGAGGGCAGGGGCCTGACCCCAGAGGCACAAAGCAACTGGAGACCCTTGTAATGGCAGGGATAGCTCTTATTTAACTTTATGTTATTTTCTATGCTGCAGCCAATCACATTTTCTCAAAGGCCTCAGAGAAGTAGTGTTGGAGGGCAAACTGTGGGAAAGTTCCAGGTTTTTACATGTCTACATTCTTGGGAAGGGATGGAGGGGGTGGACATATGGGGTGGTGGGGTTCTCTGCAATGGAATGAATTCAGCAGGAGCAGAAGATCAGATCCAGTGGTGGCTGGAGACCTGGAGGCCCCATCCTTCCCTAAGATCCCAGCAGCCTCCAACAGAACCATGGGGCTTCCCCTACAATGGGAGGGGTCTGGGTCAGATATATCTAAGTCTGGCTCTTAGAATATCTTGACTGAAATGTATGTTTCTGCCAGAAGCTCCATAGGTTACAAAATTCAGAGAAAGGGTCAGGAGATAACACTTCTGGGCTTCTCTCTTCTACTATGTTATAGAAGGTTCGCTCCTTAGTTTCTCCTATTGAAAAATGGGAAGACTGGTCTAGACAAAGACTGCCTGGTCTACAACAGGGGATCTCAAAATCTGACATCTAGCCATGTATGAATTTTAGGCAGTCTGTGATCCCTCCCATGGAAACGTGTATATGAACAGGTACAGCTATCCATCGTTCCCCACAAATGTTGAGAACCACTGGAATAGATCTCTGAGGTCTAGTCTAGCTATATGGGCCTGTTTTTGTGTTATTTTGTTGTGAATTGCCTCACTCTACCTAAATGGCAAGCAAAATACATTAATCATTTGTTGTGGGGATGTTCAGAAGCCAACAAGCCCAAACACAGATCCTGCTTTGCATGTCATATTATACAAAGATGTCATTGACTTAGGAGAGAGACGGGCCTACTAGAGACAGTCATGACTGCTACCAAAGAATAGTGACCTGAAAATCCAGTGAACCCTACCATCTTAATCTTGGCAAATGAGGCAACACCTATGTCACTGGGTTTGAGTTGCAAGTCTTATTGATCCGCTCCCAAAATACATCTCAAATTTCTCTTCTTGCCATTTGCAGTGTGCATCCCACCCTCTCTCCTGCTTAGACCATGCCTGTTGACTCCCAACTGGTCTTCTGGCTCTGCTCTTACACCTCTAGGCTCCCTCCCTGCCTTTGTCTCCGTTCCTTGGAGGTGAGCACCCACCACCACCTGGTTTTAGGGCCCTCACTTGTTTCCTGGCTGACTCCCACTTCATCTTTGGGTCTTAAATTACAGATTCCTTCCCTGACTCAACCGCCAAATAGAAAGGGACCACCTATTAGTCTTTCATAAAATCTGTTCTTGTTCTCAATAGTATTGCACACATCTTATTATTACATATCGCTTGGACTATTTTAAAAATTATGTCTCTCTGGCTTACTCTAAATCATGCATGGTAGTGATCTGACTTTGTTTTTTTTTTGTTTTGTTTTTGTTTTTGTTTTTTGGCCATTGTATTCCCAATATCTAATATGATACCATACAAATAGTAGGAGGGATCACTAATGGTAGAGAGGAGAGGAAAAATACTTTTTACTCTACCCTCTTTGGTTTAATGACATGGACCCTGCAAATTTAACGGACAAAAGATAAATCAATAGGAAGAAAGGTTCATTATGTGTGCGTACGGAGGCCTCCATACAGAAAAAAATGAAGACTCAGAGGCAGTTAGGTCCAGGGGTGGGAAGATGGAGATGGGACTTACACACCATTTTAACAACAAGTGATACATTTTTGGAGAAGTGACAAGACAGAGGAAAATGACTGGGCTTCTACAGGTGGTAAATTGTGGAAAGGTAAATATTGGGGAACAAATGGAAGTTTGGGTTATTTTAGTAAAGTTTGTTTTGCAGACTCAATCTTATGCAGTCTCTGGGATGATGAGAGTGTTTCTCATGATTAAGAGCCATTCTCCTGTTACTGGTATGGGAAAAGAAAGGAGGGCACCTTCACAGAGGGAAATTTATACCCTACCTTTAGGCAGAAAGGGGGAGGGTGGAGAGCTTTTCCTGCATCTGCTGTTTTTCAAGTGCCTTCAGCTCAAAATAATCCTTATGCCAAAGGGCCATACTTTGGGGTGGCATATTCTAATACCCTTCAGGTAAATAATATCCACTTAGGGTAACACGATTTGATTCTTGTTGTAGTTGAATCTGTTTGCCTGACACTTATTCATTTGTTAAGTATCTTTTTAAGAGTACTGCCTCCTCGGGGACCTGTCCCACCTCTGGCTTCATGGCCCACTTAAAACAGTATGATTATCTTTGATTTACCTTCATGTCTTCCCAATTTATACCATCCAAGAATAAGAACCAAGTCTTCATGTCCATGCCCAGTATTCTTCCCTGGCTCAGGGGCTGATGCTTAGGAGATATTTAGTAAGTAAATAAAGGGCAAAGAACTGCATAGGCTTAAAACTAAAAAAGATGTGAAGGTGATGAGTTTATGACTCAGTTATAACACTGGGGATAAACTCTTTGCAAGTTCACATTCATATGACCCATGCATGGTTAAACACACACACGCACACACACACCTGATTTTACATATGAATATTAACACTGGGGCCACATACGGTAGGTGATACCATAAGGAGCCTGTATCTCATTTATCTTTGCATGTGGTCTGCATACCCAATATTCCTATGGATGCTCATTGTGTGATTGAGTGGATGAGTTCATCAATATATGACTTAAACTTGCTATCTTTTATTATATTAGGTTTTCAGATTTCCATATATGGGGATGCAGAAGCCATCGTTATTTGAAAGAACTGTAGGTTTTACTCATTAATTTCAGCTAAGCGGAAGAAAGATGAAAACAACCAAATCTTACCATTCCCATGTTTCTGAGCTTTTCTCTTGCGGTGGGTGTTTGCTGCACACACATAGTTGAATGAGTGTGCAAAATTCACAGCACATTTCATGACAATCGCCTTGAATTTCAGAGCAACTCAATTCAGAAATAGCTCATTTGAGTTAGTTATGGGTAACATGTTATCAAAGTAACAATATGATCTGAATCTCTTGGGTTAAACTACCTCATCAGCTCAAATCCATTGCTTCAAAAAATCTTTCAAGCCCCTATTATTAATTAACTTAGGGCACCATTAGGATATTTTTAAGAGCTCTAAATCACCATGAATCTTTCCTTTTCTCTTAAAAATTTGGGCCAGAAGCACAATTGATTTCTACCTATGAAACTGGAAGGTAGATGTTGATAGTCTTCCTTTTATTTAGCAATTCCCTACTCTTTACTGTGGGCTTCCGATGGCAACCACTGTAGACCACTCTGTCCCCAAACTGTTACTGCAGTTGCTGTGGACTTCCTTATTAATGGGAACTCTGTTGTATTCTCTGACTCCGTATTTTCTGTAATCCTTTAACTGTCTGATCTCATGTGTCAATCATGACATAGCTGTGGGTCAGAAGGGCTTTGAGAATCCTTTTATTTTTGTATCAGGGTTGGGCTTTTATGATCTTAAGGAAAGCTGCTGCTTGACATAGTGAATCATTGTCCACCGCTTCTCAATCTGTTGAGGTGACTATGGTTGGCTGATTCTCCATATGGGCTTTACCTGGATATTCCTTCCCGGATTGTCCAGGAAGGTTGCACCTCCTCAAGTACTCAGTGTCCAAGTGTGGGGGAATATCTGTCATGGTGCCCAGACAGCTAGTGCCCTTGAGACTCCTGATGTCTCTGTACCAACTGCCTTACTCTTAGTATCCATTGGGGGAACCAGTCAGTGGTGTCTCAAAAACTCACTTTTGAAATTCCCCAAATGAGAAGGAATGGGGAGTGTGGGGATACTGAGGAACTGACCTTTGTCCCTCTCAACACTGTGCTGTCACCCCCCCCCCCCCGCAGGAATTGCTGCAGCCTTGACAACTAAGGGACGTTGGGGAAAGAATCACTGAGTTACTGAAGCCTGAGATCGAATCTCTGCTCTGTCCCTCCTTGGTCATGTGCTCAATATAAATCACTTCCCTTTTCTGGACCTCAGTTTCCCTACTTGGTAGGGCCAGATGCTATATAAATTATAATATGTAATACAAAATTAATGTGATGAGGGCGCCTGGGTGGCTCAGTTGGTTAAGTGACTGCTTTCGGCTCAGGTCATGATCCTGGAGTCCCTGGATCGAGTCCCGCATCGGGCTCCCTGCTCGGCAGGGAGCCTGCTTCTCCCTCTGACCCTCCCCCCTCTCATGTGCTCTCTCTCTCCTCTCATCCTCTCTCTCAAATAAATAAATAAAATCTTAAAAAAAAATTAATGTGATGATACTATGGATATTAAAAATATTCACATTACAATAGCCATTGCAGTGATGACTCAGTGCACCGAATTTACTCCCAGTAAGTATTTCCAGATATTTAGTGCTAAAAGGTTTCTCCATCAATTCTCAGTATCTACTATGTAGAAGACACTGAATAAGCTTTGTGGAGTGAAGAACAATACCATTGCCTAGGTCCATGCAATACTGATTGAGTAACACAAAATAAGGGTAATAATTGCATCCACATTTATTGGATACTTACTATTGACCAGGCACACTTCAAAAAGCTGGACACATAACTCTGTGTCAGATTTTCTCTAACTAATGTAACATTAATACTGTATTTAAATATAAAATTAAATCTATAATTCGGTATAAATACGCAACAGTCTTAAAAGATAGGAGCTACTGTTACCTCTGTTTGCAAATGGTGAAACAGAGGCACTGAAAGACAGAATAACTTTCCCAAATATCCATTAGAGGTCTTTGCTTAAAGAAAAAACAAAAAATGATTGTCCTTTCTCAGGTAGAATGCGTATGTTTTAAGAGAAAACCAGTGAGTTAATTGAGCATTAAGACACTAGCCTTGAGCCTGAACACCCTTGAGTTGCTCTGTATGTAGAGAGCAGTGTGATATTGGAATTCCTTTATGACCACCACGGGGAGACTCCTGACACTGCAAAGTTATCCTATGCTTGGTCCTGAAGGAAGTTTGCGAGCACATCCAAGGCCCCGGTTCTCCCAGACCTGTGTGCACTGCCGTATTCGTTGAGCAGGCTGCAAAAATCCACGTGGCCATGGCCAAAGTCACACTGTTTTGCCAAGCATGCTTTCTTCCCCTCTTAATGGAGAAACCTATGGTTATCTGGATGGAAGTTTAATCTGTGCCTCTGATTCATTTACTCATTACTCATTAAATTACTATTTAGTTCTAGCTATATGAGCTGTTAGAGCTTTCCCTAAAGCTCCTCTAAACCAAAAGTGGATTATGGTCACATTCAGCGAGGCCAATCGGAGTCAGATCTAACGTGAATGGAGCTGGGGTTTGCGACTTCCGTGAGGCTGAGCGAGCGAAGGCACACAGGCTGTGCCATGCATTAGCGCCTGTCCTTCTGTCTTTTGACAACCCCCACTATGTTCTCAAAAAAAAATTACAATATGGAGTTTTTGGAGAAAGAGTCCAACTTCTTTTATATGAGGAATGGGTGCTCTTTCCTTCCTAATAAGGTATTTGTGCCACTTACGGAGGTGGCAGGGGTGTCTCATGCTGGTCAAGGATGCAACCCCGGAGCCAGTGGGCCTGGCTTCGAATGCCCCATGCCGCTTAGATATGTCATCTGGGACTGTTGGCTTAACCCTTCCTTCTGTGCTCCTAGTTTCATCGTATACGAAAGGGATGAAGATAGATTCTGTGCCGCTGGGGTATTGTAGGGATAGCCGATGGAGCGTCCTCCCTTAGGGACCTGCCTCCTCCCCTCACCAGCTGGTTTTGTGGCAGCCAAAGCAGGGCTGCTACTGCAAGCCAACGACGTAACATCCGCGTGTTATTTATCATCCAGGGGCGCAATGTAAATGTTTGGAGGGGCCCAGCTGGTGAAGCAAGCGTGGAGGACTCTGGATATAAAAAAAAAGAGTGATTGGGGTTGGGGCACGGTAGTGACCTAGAACATGCATGCATCACCTAAAGGTATGCATTTCAACATTTTAAAAGTAGCTGATGGCCAAGTGAAACCAAGGGAATAATCTGTGAGAGGCTAGAAATGCCTTTTGCCAGATTATGCCATTCCCAATTCTGCTTTGCCATCTTTTCCTGATCTCCAGAATCCACTTCTATCTTCAAATTTTAGAAGCCCCTGGCACCTTCCTCCCTGTGCACAAGGACTCCAGCAGCTAGAAAAGCATCTCAGTCTCTACACTTGTACCTACAGACCCTGTCACCATCTCTCACTGCCACGGAGAGCTGACACTGCGCTGTGTGGCCTGCAGTCCTGTGGCCACAGAGCATCACCTAGAAGGGGCTTCCCTTTCTTGGCCATGCTCAGGAGTGTGTTTTGCTAGGCAGTGCCAGACAAGGTGAAAAGAGATTGTGCAATCTCGGGCTGTCTGACCTGAAAACCCTCGCCTGAAGCCTCCTAGGTCCCAGCCTCTGTGGTGTTTCCCCCGGTCACTGCCTCTGGGCACTGGAAGATTTTACTGTGTAGTCTTTATCCTGTATTTAGTCTTTACTTAACTTTTAGTCTATGGAGTTCGTCAAAGAGGAGTTTATTCCTCTGAGCTCTATTACTCAGCAGCATGCCTGCACAGGATAGATGCTCGGGAACCATGTCTGGGTCACTTGATTCTTTATGCCCTCCATCACCAAGAATTGGCTAATGTTCATTTGCACATGGCAGGATTGGGGGCATGACAGGAAGCTGTCCTCACCCATTTTTTGGTCTCACTCAGTGTTTAATAAGAATATCAAGAATTGGCAGAGGGTGTACGAACCACCGAGACCATGGTGAGTGAGGACAGGCATTGTCTATTCAGAGCAGGTGGGAAGATAGAAACATGGTGATGAAGTAGCAAGGAAGAGAAATCCAAGTTCAATTCACATGTGATTAGACACTTTCCATTTTTAGCCTCATGGCTTACATTTGCATAATTCTTTTAAAAAGAAAAATTAATTATTTATGACTGTAGCTTTTAACCAAACTGTGCATTTAAAGTAATCACTCTGGGTAATTTAAATAAAATCTTTTCTGTAAGCAGTTTATGCTCATTAGAATGAGAAAACTGTTGGTTTATTCAATTAAAAGGACATTATTGCCAGTTTGGATTCTCTCTCTCTCTTTTTTTTTTTTTTTCACTTCAAAATAGAGGGCAGCCCATAGAGACAGATGGGACTTAATTAACTTGTCTCAAAAGTGACCAGATTTTGCTTTTTATTTATTTTTTAAATTTTCAAGATGATAGATTCCAAAAGCCTTTTCAAAAACCAAACCGCTATTTTAGAATATGGAAAAGAAGTTCTGCCCTTTACTCTGAAAGGCAGTGGGTACAGAAATAAGCTTGTTCCCTGGGAAACATGCAGGACTTCCTCCCAAGCCCGGCACAAGGCAAAAAAGATGGTTAAAGCTCTCCCATACTGTGCTCTTTAAAAATACAAAACCATTGCACCTGCTTGGTGCTTTCGTAGGTGACATCCTTCTCTGTAGTTAAAAAGGTTCTTCCCATGAAGCCTACCATGATTTCAGGATATGACTTGGTTAGTTCCCTGAAAGTCTGTGGGGATCCATGATACACTCTGAGAAGCATGCCGCCTGGGTTGTCTGCCCAGAGCATGGCGGGTATGGAGTACTGCACTCAAGGGTGTGCAAGTAACCAATGCCACAGGTCCCTCCTACATACATGTTGGGGTGAAGTGCCTGGAAGCCACAGATCTGTGTCCATCCCAGACTTGCTTTGTCAAAGCCCTTTGGGTCTTCTGGACCTCTAAAATGTTGAATTGAATAGCTGTCTTTTTTTTTTTTTTCCTTCTTGATTAGCAAAACTCTTTTATTGAAATGAAATCATAACAGCTATCACCTGTAAAATAAAGAGCAGCTCTGACTAAATTAGGGTCAAAAGCCCCTGTTGATCGGTGTCTCTGGTTCACGGAATTTTGGGGGCTCCTCACACCTGAGTTCATGAACCACTGGTATAGATAGTTGATGATATGCTGTCTCAGTGAATCAGGTCTCTTTGGCTGTGACAGAAATCCAGCTCAGCCAGACTTATATGATTAAGGAGAATCTATTCGAACATAAAACTGAAGTGTTGGTGTGTAATCTCTTCAGGCATGACTGGATCTATGTGCCCAACTGCTGTTAGAAATCTGCCTCTCACCATCTCTGGGCTCTGTTTTCCTCTGTGTGGCTTTATTCTCAGGTGAGATATCCCCTTCTGAGGTCAAGACAGTCACCGACAGCTCCAGGTTTGCATCCTACTGCTGGAGTCCCTTGTCCCCAGAAGAAAGAAGTCTCTCTCTTTGTGGTTCTAGCTAAGGCCCCGGGGCTGACTCTCAGGGCTTCAAGCCCATGCTTATCTCTGCCTGAACCATTCACAGTGGGATGGAGTGTTCTGATTGGCCCAGGTGTGAGTCACATGTCTACCCTTGGATTGGGGAGGTGGGGAGGGTGGAGTCAGCCCCAATCCCGCCACAAGACCTGAGAATAGGGGATGGTTTTTGTCTCCTAGGCAAATCAAAGTGCTATTACTGAAAGAAGGGAGAGTTTTTATTCCGGCAAAAAGCAGCTGTTCTATCTAGCTCCCTTCTAGATCTAGCAGTCTGTGCTACTTTCTTCTGCATCTGTGGAGATTTTGTTCAAGTCAGGTGATAGCGGACTTGGATCTCTGTGGGGAATAAACCAATGTTTGTACAAAGGGGAAAAGGACTGGTGGGGATGGGCAGGAACAGAGGAGAAGAAAATGGAAGATAGAAAATGCCAACCGCTCTTAACCATTCTTAGTGCAGTCATCTTTCTAGGAAGGAAATGAGTCAATTATATCTGTCCTGTTATCATAAATATTTGCTGGCTCACCCCCTCCTATGTCCTGTGCTGCACGGCAGTGGGAGCCAAGGCTGTACAGGTTTTATTCCTCTACTTCCTGTACTCTTTGCAGCTGTTTGGCAAGAGTTCCGTAAGCTCGTGTTTCAACCAACTCTTGTATAAATGCCCAGAATTCATGGCTGATTGAGCTTCTTGAGCTTTGCAAATGTAGACATTGGGGAGCTATCTTTGCGAAAGGTTTCATAGCAAGATGGTTTTGGCTATGTGACCCATACATACCAAACCCTGACCTCAAATGTCTTCCTGAGAGAAGCAGAGGTACTGGGGACAGATCATCATTTTGTGAAGATGGCACCAGAAGCTCTGGTAGCCCTGTGCCTAGAACCCTGGTATGTGGCCTGGTACCACACTCAGGACGCCTTTTGTCTAGATCAGCTCATGCAGTGCCTTTGCAGAGAAAGTTGGGTTGATAGCCCAGCTTTGCCACTCACCACACACACTAGCTTGTTCTGGTCCCTCTCATGAGGTGCGGGTTCCTCTTTCGTAAAACAGGGATTATGATTTTACCTTCGGGTACCACTGTTGCTTACACCACACCCTCAAACATAATGATGTGAAACAACCACTTTGATGTGTTCACAAATGCTGTGGCAGGAATCTGGACACGGAACATCAAGGCTGACTTCCCTCTACTCCACAACATCTGGGGTCCTCACTATGAAGACTCAACTGTAAGGGTAGCTCAGTGCCTAGGGACTGGATCGCCCAGAAGTATCTTTAGTCACATGCCAGGTGGTTTATACTGGCTGTTGGCCAGGACCTCATGTGAACTGGCTGCAGGATACCTGTACTGGACCCACCTACATTGTCTTTTCATGCAGTTGCCTTGCATGGGCTGGTTTGAGCTTCCTCACAACATGATAGCTGGGTTTCCAGAGCAAGGCAGAAGTGCATCATATGTTTCTAATCTGTCCCTGGAAGTCACATGGTTCCATTTTCCCCATACTCTCTATTGAGGCAATCACAAAGGGGTGGGGACATAGACTTTATAGGAGGAGTGTCAACATTATGCTCTAAGTAAGTGTGGCATGGGAGATACAGTTATGGCCCACTTTGGAAAATGCAGTCTTCCATATGACAGATTATACTGATTGATATCAATTATGAGAATGTCATAATAACTTTGCCTTCCTGTAATAAACACTGTTGGTCAAGATTTTTTTTTTCTTTTTGTATGTTGCTGGATCTTTACTTCTGTGTTCACAAAGGATATCAGTCTGTAGTTTGGTGGTGGTGGTGGTGGTGGTTTTTATTTTTGTAGTTTGTCAAGTTTTGGTGATAACCATATAAAAAATGATTTGAGAAGTATTTCCTTCTTTATCTTATGAAAAAGTTTGTGTAGGATTGCTCTATTTTTCCTTGAATATTGTTAGCATTCACTAATGAAACCATTTGACCCCAGACCTTTCTTTGTGGGGAAGTTTTTAATTCCAAATTCATTTTCTTTTACAGAACTAAGACTTTTTAAGTTTTATACTTCTTATATTAATTTTGCTAATTTGTTTTTTAAGGAACTTGTCTATTTCATCTAAGTTGTTGAATTTATGAGCATAAGGATGTTCATAATATTCTCTTATCCCTTTAATGTACTTAGGATCTATGGTGCTATCCCCTCTTTCATTCCTGATATTGACAATTTATTATCAGTCTAGCTCTACATTTTCAACTTGGGGGGGGTATTTTCAAAGAAGCAGCTTTTGGTTTCACCCGTTTTACTCTTTAGTTTGTTCATTTCCTGTTGCATTGTATGTTGCTCTTATTTTTAGTTTTTTTAAAATTTTCTTCTGATTATATTGTGATTAATTTGGTCTTTTTTTTCTTAAGGTACAGCTTTGACTATTGCACTTTTCTCCTTTTCTACTATAAACTTTTGAAGCTACATGTTTCTTTCTAAGAACTACTTTAGCCACATATCACAATTTTTGATAGTTGCATTTTCATTTTTATTCAGTTCAAAATATTTTCTAATGTTGCTTGTGATGAGGGGATTTTGTGATACATTGGTTATTTAGAAGTGTGTTATTTTCCAAATACCTCCAGATTTTACTAGATATATTATTGTTACTGATTTCTAACTTGATTCTCTTGTGTTTAGAGAATATATCCTATTATTCAATAATTTTGTTTCCTGGGCACCTGGGTGGCTCAGTTGTTAAGCGTCTGCCTTCAGCTCAGGTCATGATCCCAGGGTCCTGGGATCGAGCCCCACATCGGGCTCCCTGCTCGGTGGGAGGCCTGCTCCTCCCTCTGCCACTCCCCCTGCTTGTGTTCCCACTCTCGCTATCTTTCTCTCTCTGTCAAATAAATAAATTAAAATCTTAAAAAAAACTATCTCTATTGTTTGGTTTTAAGTCTACCCTATTATTAGAAATAGCTGTCTAATCTGTTTTCTTATTTTTCTTTTTATTTAACTCTACCATATTTTCATTAAAAAGTTATGTATTATATGTATTTGTGTGTATATATGTACACATAAATATTATATACACACACACATATATATGCACATACTTAGCTCTTGAACAACATGGGTTTAAACTGCACAGGTCCACTTATATGCAGATTTTTTTCCAATAAATACAGTACAGTACTATAAATGTATTTTCCCTTCCTTATGATTTTCTTACTAACATTTTCTTTTCTCTAACTTGCTTTGTTGTAAGAATACAGAATATAATACATACAACATACACAATATGTGTTAGTCAACTCTTTATGTTATTGTTAGGGCTTCTAGTCAACAGTAGGCAATTTGTATTTAAGTTTCTGGGTAGTCAAAAGTTATATATGGGGTGCCTGGGTGGCTCAGTCATTAAGTGTCTGCCTTCGGCTCAGGTCATGATCCCAAGGTCCTGGGATCGAGCCCTGCATCGGGATCTCTGCTCCGCAGGAAGACTGCTTCTCCCTCTCCCACTCCCCCTGCTTGTGTTCCTTCTCTCGCTGTGTCTCTCTGTCAAATAAATAAAATCTTTAAAAAAAAAACAACAAAAGTTATATATGGATTTCTGATTGCACAGGAGGTTGGTGCCCCTAACCACTTTATCTCCACTATTGGCCTATTAGCTAAGTTGTACCTCTTAGTTGTGTCCTTCGAGTGGTTGCTCTAGTGTAACAATTTGTATCTTCAACTTTTCACATCTCCCTTTCTCATAATGGAAGCAACTTACAACAGTATACTCCCATGCTCTCCTTCCATCCTCTGTGCTACTATTATTGTACTTTTTACTCCTACATATATTATAAACCCCACATAATACATTGTTTTTATTTCACTTAAAATAGTTAATTAAAAAGTGAGGAAAAAATTTCATGTTTATCCACGTATTTTCCATTTCTGGTCCTATTTATTCTTTTATATAGAATCAAGCTTGCATCTGGAATCATTTTCCTTCAGCCTGAAGAACTTTTTTTTTTAAATCTTTTCTAAAGTGCAACTCTGCTGACAGTGAATTCTCTCAGATTTTTTTTTTTTTTTTGTCTGAAATGTTTTATTTCACCTTCTTTGGAAGGGTATTTTCACTGGATATAGAATTTTAAATGTACATTTTTTTTTATTACAATACTTTAAACCAGTAGTTCTATTATCATCTGGCTTGCATTGTTTCTGGTGAGAAGTCATTGATACTTCTTACTTTTGCACTGTACATATGTACTTTTATTTTATTGGTTGCTTTTAAGATTTTGTTGTTTTGATTGATTTTCAACAGTTTTATTATACTGTGCCTTGGTATTGGTTTTTGGTGTGTGATTATCTTGCTGGTGGTTTTATTAAGCTTCTTGGATTGGCATGTTTATTAATTTTATCAAATTTGAGATATGTAGCCACTATGTTTTCATTTCTTTTCAGTCCCTCCCCCACTGCACATGATTCTGGAATTTCAATTGCACATATATTCTTCTGTTCGATATTTTCCTACTGTCTAAGTGTCACTTGTAAGATCTGACTTTCTTAACTAAGAGAAGGAAAATTCTCTTTCAAACTTCCTTTCTCCCTCCCTCTCTCTCTTTCTCTCTCTGTTTCAATTTCAATTACTTCCATTACTATATCTTTAGGTTCACTGATTTTTCCTTCTGAAATGTCTAAATTGCAGTTAAGGCAATCCTGTACATCCTGTGACCCCCTTTTTTTTTAAGTACTATGATTTTCAACCTTATGGGTTTTATTTGGTTTTGATTTTTATTTGGTTTTGGCATTTGTTTTTAGTTTTTAGTCCTGTCTTCATAATGTTCAAGTTTCCCTTTAAATCCTTGATTATATCTTTAATAAATAATTTAAAGTCATGGTTTCCAGTTGCATCATTTCTGGGTATATTTCTATTGATTGATTGTTTTCCTTCTTAAGAATCACATTTTCATGTTTCTATATCTAGTAAGTTTTTTAATTAAGTGTTGGACATAATGACATCATGATTGTGGGCATTGTGGTAAGTGTCTGGATTTTGTTGTCTTCCTTTAAAGAGTGTTGAGCTCTGTTCTGGTGGCCAGTTAATTTACTTATGTATGAGCTTGGCCCTTTAAATGCTTGGTTTTAAGCTTTGGTTAGGCAGGTTTGGTGTATCTTTCAGTCTAACGCTAGTCTAGTTGTAATCCTAGGAACAATCTTTCTGGGGTTCCTACCAAATGTTCCAGGTGTTTAAAAGAGAACTCTATTCTGACTGGTTGGAACTTGTAAATTCCCAGCCATAGTTGGAGCCCAGTGGATTTTTTTAGCTTACAGCTTTACTGAAGTTCTCCTCCCCACCCCACCCCAACCCCTGTAATTGTGCTTTGCCCAGTCTTGTAGAGTCTCACCCTATACATACTCATTTTTAGTATTACATCAAAGACTCAAGAAGACCTCTCTCTAAATTTCTGGAGCTCTTTCTCTCTATAGCTTTCTCTCTCCAGTGCTCTACTTTGAAAATTTCAGCCACCTCAGCCTCTATAAACTCTGATTAATTCCTCCTCAATTCAGCATAACTACTAGGCTTTGCATGGGCTCAATCTCCCTATTCTAGGGTCTTGTAACTGCCTCCAGGCAGAGTATCATGAGTCTCATCTCAGTTTTGTGCCTTCTAGGAAGTGAAGTCTGTGTTGATTGTTGACCAATATAAAAGGACTTTTTTGTGTGTGTTCTGTCCACTTAATTACTTGTTTGTGTCAAGAGGGCTAATCCAATACTGGTTATTCTATTGTGACCACAGTAGAAATTTAGAAATAAAAGAAGATGATGATTAGTTGATTAGTTTGTTGTATTTTCAAGATTATTTAATTACATTGTTTCATTTATTTATTCATATTCAATATTAACACACATATTGGGTTTAGATTACTGTTAACAGAGAATAATGTTCATCTTTTTTTTTTTAACTTTTTAAGACAGTGGCAATTTATTGGATATGACATTGAAATAATTTTTATTTAAACGTAAAGTATACTAAGCCAGTTTAATTGCAAGATAGCCCTATTTATGCTTCTTTTTTTGTTCCTTGATCACGTTCCCTAACTTCTGAATTCAATATAAATGACAGCATTTTGTAGCTCAGGTTTTGGCATTTGGATTCAGTCAGAAGTATATGTTTTAATGTGAACTTCAGAAGTATATTAGCCTCTTTGAGATTTGGGCCTAAGTGTCACTGGTAAGATCTGACTTTCTTAACTAAGAGAAAGAAAATCCTGTAATAACAACAACAAAAAAAGCACTAGGAAATAAAGATATTGGATAAGAGTTACTCTGTTTTATGATTTAATTATAAACTAATGAAGACCATGAGAAAAATTCCACTGTAAATACACATGGACTTTAAAATTATAGGAACATGTGTTTGGCAAAATGTGCTTAAAGATTGCCAAACACCAGATTTGGGGGGGTGGGGAGCAAAATGTATTTTGAGAGATCAGCAGTTCTAGCATATTAATAGGCCCCCTCCTTTCTAGACGTGACCAAAACAAGCCTGAAGTAGCGTGGTAGTCAGTGTGTCAGCAGGCTTGAGTGAAGGGCAAAGCTCCCTTCTGTTCTACTGCCAAGCAGACCACTTAAATTTTCGTTTTATGTTGGATTCCCTTCATTATCCATTTATAGATTATTCTAAGCTTTTTTTAGAAAAAGACTAACTGGATTGTGTGACTTGTTTATCCCATTGGGTCAAAAAACAAGGTTTGGAGTCAGTCTTAGTTTCCCCATGTCTGGCCCCTAGAGTTGTGTGAGAATTTCTCATGAGGATGTATTCAGAGGCCTTAACTCCTGGCCTGGCTTAGAGTGAGCACTCAGCATGTGCAAGTTCTCATTGTTAATAAATAGCATCCACTCTTGACTTGCAAAGTGCTCAGATGCACAAAGAGAATTAGTATCATTTGACTCATGGCTTTGCCAGTTCTTCCTCTTTCCAGGTGAACATAAAATATATTCATTGATGGGCCAAGTTGAAAACAATACGGAAGAGAAGGAAATATTCATAGATTTTTCATAGAAAAGAACTCATAAACTAGAATTATAGACAAGAATCACAGAGTGGGAAGTTTCCTGAAGGATCTCCTAATTGAGAACATCAACAGAGGATTATCTGTCACCCACAGCTCACACCTTTATCCTCAAATGCTTATTTAATGTGTCCACTTCTGTGAGACACAAAATTGATAGATAAACTACATAGTCTCTTGCTTTTACGTAATAGGTTATAATGTTTTTCCTGGGCAGCAGGAAGTGGAAGGACCTTTAAGTTACAGATATCAAGATAGAGATCATCCGTCAGTGAAATGTATAACTTACCAGGTTGACCACTAAAGACTATGGCACTGACACTGGCCCATCCTTTGTGAGTATGCAGAATACATGTGCACTTTCTTTTCTGGCCCCTTTGATTTTTTCTGTGTCAAATTCTGTCTATGTAGATTTTTTTCCACTGCAGACAGAGAGGGTGACTGGGGATTCTTCCACTTTATAATTAACAAAGGATGTGTATTGAGGGGAGGGTCTTTCTGGTCATCTTTTTTAGTGGCCTAATATTTCTAGTTAAGTTGCTACACAGACTTCTTTGTGGTTCAACAGTTTGGCAGATGCCTGCAAACTCTCTTAGAAGATATCTGTTGAGTGAAGTAATGGTTTCATTGCAAACTCTTGAGTTTTCATTAATTTTCCTCTGTGGGTTTTCAATGTCTCCTTTTGTGGGGAGAGTGGGAACCCATTCATCTCTTTTGGAGGGTTTCAAGTTCTTTGGCTCATCATCTCCCCTGGTAAGACCTTCCTTGGAGGACCATTCTGGCCACTGCTGACCCTTCTGGTTCTCTGAGTCTGTGACCTGCCAGATGGGCTCTCTGCTTCCAGACATCAAGGCCCATATCTCTCCCAGGTGTCTGCAGATCCAGGTGATGGAAAGCTGAAAGAAAGTATCAGTACCTTCCTCTGTTGCACCCCTGTTGGTACTTCTCCTCCTACATCCCTTTCTCCCCCAACCTTCTCGGTACAATGTCTCCTTATAAGGCCCTGAGTTGCCTCCAAGTTCATAGTCTCAGAGGAATTATATGACATGCATAAATTATGAAACATTTTCGCAAATTAAGTTTTAATTAAAACCAGCAGCTTAGAGCATCCAACTGGAAGCAGTCACAATGTTGAAAAGTGACACTGGTAGGGTGGGAGTTCAGGAGAAGGTCTGAGTGGGTTTGCATCCTGTTCAGATATTTCCAAAATGAATCCTGCAGAAAAGAGCTTCCTTCCCTATCAGATCCTCCTTAATCTACACTGATCCCTGGACTGCCATGTGGACCAATGTGGTTTTCAAACAGGAAATACAAATGTATCATGGTAGTGGTTTTATCTGGACTTAGCCAAATTCCCCTTCGATTCTACCAATCCATGTTCTCACAGGAAACCGGCAGGACTGTGGGCTCTCCCACATTGCCAGAACTCCATATAATTTTTCAGCAAGATGACCACACAAAATAAAGCTGAAGAATGACAATTTTAATTGGAAACTTATTTTTCCAATACAATGCAGAGTTCGAGCCTGATGAGAAATGACTTCTTATTGTGAGAATTTTTAGAACATTATAACAAGCAAAATGTCTGGGGCTTTCCCCCAGCTGATAGTCCTTAGCTATATGTAATGTGAGAATTGTTCTGGTCTGCCCATTAATAATCCACATTTTCCAGTGTCCCCAAAAATGTCTGCCATCAAGTGAATAATTTATGCAGGCTTGCTTTTCATCTAGGCAGGGCTCTCCTGCTGCAACAAAACCACCAGATTTTTTTGATCCAAAATTAAGTTTGAAAAATATGACCTTTAGTTATCAATCCACTTCTTTTCCACTAAATAACCTGGAGGTGCTAGTCTGCAATAAGCAATGCAGTGCACTCTGGAGACCCACAGCCGAGTGAACCCTTTGGCCATTTGGGGATTTTAAAGTTGAATATCATCTCTCTCTCTAAGTCATTTGAACTATGGAAAAAGTTCATCCATATAATCTAACCTTTAAAAATTACTGGAAGATTTTTTAAGATGAAAATACATAGTGCTGGCTTGGGGTGGTGAAGTGAACATTGGAAAAAGAGAATCCTGCTCAGAGTGTAAATTAGGACAGCATTCTAGAAAGCACATGGACTGAAATAGGCAATGCCCTTTAACTAACAATTCAGCTTCTTGAAAAGCTGAGAGTGTGTGCAACAGTTTTACTACAAAGATGTTTATTACAAACATGTGTACACTACAAGGATGTTTATTGCAGTCATTTACTTTAGTGACAAGGAGAATAGAGCCTAGATAGCTCATAAGTCATTTATCATATATTCAAATACTGGAATACTGTGTAGTCATTTAACATAATGTTAACTGAGGACAACAATGGATGTTAGGGGGGAAAATGGATGCTAGTGTCAGAGGTGGTCTTAAATTCTCCTTTTCCCTCTCTTCGACATCTGATTTTCTACAAGGAACATGCATTGCTGATATGATTTTTGTTTTAAAGAAACACTTTAAAAAGCAAGTGTACTGGGGCACCTGGGTGGCTCAGTTGGTTAGGCGACTGCCTTCGGCTCAGGTCATGATCCTGGAGTCCCAGGATCAAGTCCCGCATCGGGCTCCCTGCTTGGCAGGGAGGCTGCTTCTCCCTCTGACCCTCCTCCCTCTCATGCTGTCTCTCATTCTCGCTCTCAAATAAATAAAATCTTGGGCGCCTGGGTGGCTCAGTTGGTTAAGCGACTGCCTTCGGCTCAGGTCATGATCCTGGAGTCCCGGGATCGAGTCCTGCATCAGGCTCCCTGCTCGGCGGGGAGTCTGCTTCTCCCTCTGACCCTCCCCCCTCTCATGTGCTCTCTCATTCTCTCTCTCTCAAATAAATAAATAAAATCTTTAAAAAAAATAAAAATAAAAATAAATAAATAAATAAATAAATAAATAAATAAATAAATAAAGTCTTTAAAAAAAGCAAGTGTGTTACAAAGAAAGGTCTTTTTATGCATATATATATATATATATATATATATATTTTTTTTTTGCTTTTAAACACACTGCTGGAAAAATAAGTTAAAGTTCTGTTTGTACCCCAAACTAGATACTGAGAAATCACTAATAAATTGTATGTGGTCAGATAAGAGAACACTCAAACTGATAAAAGCAAGAAAATTTGGAGTACAGAGATAATCGTTCTCCCCATGAGTCTTTCTAATAAGGCTTAAAGGACTTCTAGGATATGAAGCAAAAATTCCAATGGGGGCTTGAATAGAAAAATCAGTTATATTTATTTTTTTATTGACCCTGTTTTTATTCCTGTCTTCCAGTCTGCAGGGTTGTCTACTTCTACCACTGTTCTCCTTCCCACCCTCTCCCCTCTCATCATCACCATGAGCAGGGGTTAGTTGAAGCCAGGAGCCCAGAGGGGTGGCCTCACTGAGGGGATTATAGAATGAGCAACAGGGTGCCCATATTTAAGGAGGAAGAGAAGTAGAGAAAGTAAGACTGTAAGAAGTGTAAGAAGTAGAGGAAGTAGACTGACTGAAAGCCAGGGGAGGAGGAGATTCGGAGGAACAGGACAATGATACAAAGAGATACCCTTTTGTCTCCTGACTCATCTAACATTGTCATAAAGACCAAAATATGATGCCCTGTGTTTTTGTGAGGAAATTTCACATATGCCATTGGAAAGCTTTTGAGGAAATTACTTCTGAGTATTTTTGAAATTGAGCAAAAATACAGGAATTTTTGATGAATCCCTTGACTTTTACAAGTAAAATCGAGTTGTGAGCAGCCATGGTGTATACTAGATATGACCAGCTCCATGTATCTATGGGAATAATGAGAACTCAGTTCTCTCAGGATGTCCCCATGGCTCCTACTAAGCTGGAAGCCACTAGAAGCTAAGTCCCGTGGATGGACATGGGGCTCAAATGATGCCATGGGCACTGAGTTCTGCCCCTCTAACTTCCCACCTTTCATAGTATTGGCTTTACTCTTAGGCCCCATTTGGTGCACTGTTCCCAGAGGTGCATCCCCTCAGACTCTAGTTGAGAGAGGAAAGGAAAGAGGATAGAAATGGGGAGAGGGATGTAATTATTGATTACTTCTATAAAAGTCCTCACTAGATTAGTTTAGGTCACATGTCCACTCTGAGCCATTTGCTGTGGCCAGGGGAGAGTGATGAGTTGGTTGGCTTAGGTCTTGGCACTGTCCACATCAAGGAGCTTGAAACAGTGCCTTACCCAAAGCATGGGAACTACTACAAAAAGAAGGGACTTATGTTGAGAGCAAAGAGACACACGTCCATTGTAAGAGTTACGTACTGCCTAAGACACCTTATCCAGGCTTTATTACTTCTTCACATAACCACTGTGAAGAAGTGATGACCCACTGAGGGAGATTATGATTCCAGGTCCGTGGGCTCATTTATGGACCATGAGGTACTTGGGTTATTAGTATAATCTCTCATACACTATAAGATTGGGGCCAACTCTGAAAACTGCAGAGGTTACAAGGTCAAGGGGTAAAAAGGACAACTATTATAGATCGGTGGCTGTTGTAGGTTCTCAGCAGGTATTTATCTCATGCAATCCTCACATTAATCCCTTGTAATAGTGTTACTATTACAGTCTTAGAGATGAGAAATCCAGAGCTCTGAGATAATACATTATCGTCCAAGTCCTCACAGCTAGTAAATGGTAGAAGTAGGATTTGAAACCTGGCCTACCATATTCTAAGTATCTCCTTCATCCCTTCATTCTGCTTCCTTTCCTTCTCTCCTTTTTCCTCTTCCCCTTCCTTCCTTCCTTCCTTCCTTCCTTCCTTCTCTCCTTCCTCTGTCCCTCCAACAAATATGTACTGAATGATTAGCAAGGACCAGGTACCGTACAGGTATACTCTGTGGTGGTAAAACAATGAATACAATAGATGTGGGCCCTGAATGAATCTTAAATGCTTATGTGGAGAGATAATTAGAAAGTAAACAAGAAGATTACAGAAGGTGATACATGCTAAGACAGAAATAAACAAGATGATGTCATAGAAAGACACTTGGTTGAGATAGGGACCTCAGTCAGAGGAGGTACCACAGAGCTGCAATCTGACAGATGGGTAGGAATTGGTGAGGCCAGGCTTGTGGGGGGTGTTATGGAATTGGCATGGGCAGGGGACAGAGCATTAGGCCACCAGAGAAAAGAGCCACACAAAGCCTTTGAGGCAAGTGAGGGCTGGCAAAGTACCAGGTTTATACGTTTAGATTATTCTGGATGCAGTATAGAGATGGGGCTGGGGGGATGAATCAAAGGGAGGGGATGGAAGAGCCACAATTGTGGCTTGGCATGGGATGGCAGAAGTGGATGGATGTGGGACAGAAACTGCACCGCCAAATCTTAGCTCATCAGAGCCTTTCCGTCCTTGGTGTACAGGTTTTGGAGTTTGAGCCAATTAGCAGAACTTCCTCTGATATATAAGAGGAATAGGGATCTTTATCCACATTGCTTAATGAAGAAGAATGGAAGATTATAAATGCAAACATGCACAATAAAAATAAACGAACACAAGGAAACTTTTCAGTAAGCAGGGATTTATCGCTCATTCATAAGGCCTGAGGCAAAGGGCCAGTTTTACAAATGGAATAAACATATGTAGGCCAGGCTTTTTGTTTTGTTTTGTTTTACACAGTTGGCAGGAAAATACTTTGTTTCCCATTTGGTCTTTACATATTTCATAGTGAAATGTGTTGTTTTGATCAATAGATCTTTAATTGGAGTTTTATTTTTGAAAAGGAGTCCATTCAACTCCGGAACTTCATTGAGCAAGAGTGATGGATGGATGTCCCCTCTGTTTCCCTGTGACTCTGTGCAGAACTCTGAGATATAAATGAAGTGACTAAGGAAAGTTAAAGCAAAAGCACTCCCTTCCCTTGGTGGAGGGACTGTCTCACTTTGAAGCACCTTTATTTAGCTTCAGGGACTCAGAGCGCTCTCTGATCTCCCACCTCCCCCCTGGCTCCTCACTGCTCTTTTCACTGGCTCCCTTTGGCTTCCAGACCTCTATCTGGTGGAATGTTCCTGTTCTGTCCTTGACACAAGCTCTCTTCTATCTGCATGCGCTCCCTGAGTGACCTTGTCGGCATACTGATGGTGACCATGTTGCCCACCCTAGACTTCTGCCTGCTAGTCTAAGGGATATCCTAAAATTGTCAATTGTAGACACAACTCAACTCTGGAGAGCTTTCCTCAAATACTCTCCTCCTTTTGTCTTCCTCTTTTCAGTAAATGGCTGTTCCATTTTTGCATTTGCATGGACCAAAACCCTTGGATGCACTCTTGATGTCTCTCCTCCCGTATTATCATATCAGTCTCTATCAAGTCTGCTCTGAAATAGATCTAAGGTCAGACCACTGCCCACCACCTCCACCACCAGGACCCTGATTCAGTTCTCCATTATTTCTCATCTGGATTATTCACTGCCCTTCCTACTGGTCTCCCTTCTCAAATCCTGTCTTTGCTGCTTTCTGGCCATGTGACCTTGTAGTTCCATCATCTACAAAACTGGGGTAATAATAGAACTTACCTAATAACGTTCCTGTGAGTTTTCAATAAATTAATATAGGTGAAGCAGTTAGAATGGTGGATAGCTGGCCGTGGCTGTTATAAATGCCTGTCATTACTGCTGTCCTCACCATCCTAGTCTGTGGTTTTCCATCCTCAAGATAACCTCATAGTCCAGAATGACTGCTAGAGCACCAGCCATCACAGGTACCTTACTGGCAGCAGGATGGAGGGAGTCCTTTTAAGGACACTATCTGGAAAAGCCACATCCATGGATATCTCATTGACCATGGCTGAACCACTTAGCCATATCAACCTCTAACAGGGTCATTTAGCTGCCTCTGGCTAAAAGTTTGGTTTCTGTTACCAAAAAAAGAAGGGCAGCATAGCAGTTACTGCAAGTAGTAGTAACTATACCGTGAATGGGAGGCATGTGATATTATGAGGGCATGTGATGAGGACATATGATGCAAGAGGTCAGACAGGGGAGGCAATAACAACTGACCAGAGAAGTAGGCATTTGCTAGGCTAGCAGGGAGGGGTATGAGGGAGAGTCCTAGGATGAGGAGAGAGTAAGTGTAAATGTCTGTGACAGGAAAGGGCATGGTAAATATTTATGCTACACGGTGACATCATGCACCACATACTGAGAACTGTGGTAAGCTGGATTTTCTGTCTCCATCCAGACTCTCCCATAATGGGTGGTGCTGGAATTTCTCATTCCCCTTTCCAGTATGGGAGATGCCCAGATGGAATGGCCTGAGAAGTCCTTCAGGAGCTTGGGTTGGTGCTAGTGCCCTTGGTCTGCATGAGGAGCAGCACCTTGAGCCTGATGGATAAAGCAGAGGTGGGGCTGCCGAGAGACTTGACTTTGACCCTCAGCTCAAGCATTTCCTGCCTGAGTGACCTTGGCAAGATACTTAGCTATTCTAAATATTATCTGTTTCCTCATCTATAAACTGGGTGATACTACTGTCTAACCTGGAGGTCCGCTGTGAGGACCAACATTGCTCAAGATAAAAAAGCGCTTAACCAAGTACCTGGTCCATTGAGAGTATCCACTAAAGAGTGGCTTGTGCTGTTTTTACTGTCATCATTCATCTTCATCGCCTTTCCTCTCCTCCATTCTCTTTCGAATGACACTTTCTCAGTTTTTCCACATTCAATGTCAGGTATCTCATGGATGCATCCAGTGCCCAGCTTTTTTTCAGGAATGTGGGACCCCAGAACATACCACTACTTTTTTCTTTCTTTACCCTTCCTTTTAAAAAGTGACTGGAGGGTGTGCACAGTTGGATAGAGAATCGTACAACTTGGGGTGTTAACCTGGAAGGAACCTGAAGCTGCCCATGCAGACTCTTATATAGTAAGTGAAGAAACAGATCCAGAGATGTGGAACCTGGTTGACAATGCCTAGGTGGTTTTTGTAAAGATGTTGCCTCAGCTTAGGCCACATGATGATGGGAAGTTCCCAGGCTGGTTTTATGTGCATCGATGGGTCAGTGAGAGAGTCTGCACATATATAGATGTCCATGTCAGGCATATGGGAATCCGAGGGTTCATGTCCATCCTTCTGTCAGATTTCTTTTTCTCTTGAAAGCTGTCATCTTGGGTTATCAACATGGTGTGTTTGTGGAGGTGGTGTGGATTCAAGGCAGTTAGCCCAATTCTTTTTCCCTAGCATCGGCCTTAGGTATACCCTAGTAACAAGGTACCTTCTTTAACAAGGTGAACACCAGTTACAGGCACAGCTTAGAGAATTTCATAAAGACTTACATACAAGGTAAATATCCTCATGCCCTCATGGTGCTTGTGACCTAGCAGGGGAGAGACATTAAACAAATAAGTTATGTAGAAATCATAGATGTGCTCAGAACTACAAAGAAAAAGTATAGGAAGACCTTGAGAGATCATCGTGTCCAGGGATATGGTTTGCCATTCCTGAGTTTTTAGCCCACAAAGGACATTGCCATTTGGCTCTTACATTCTTTCCAACAAAACTCAGACATAACTTCAGAATCCTTCTCAACACAGCCCTCCAGACAGCCATTACTAATCAGTCAGACTTGGCTCTCAAGACAAAATCTATTGGCCATCCAAGATTTGGCACATTTCCCAGCCCTCCCTCCACCATCCCTTTTTACAGACAAGCATCTGGCCAAAGGCTGGAAGGCACATGCCTCAAGACTCCAGCCAGAGGCCCCAAGTGTCCGGCTGGTCAGGTTCCCAGCTCAGGCTCGTGGACACCGTCTGTGACTGTTGGGTGGATGATGTGTTGGCAGGGGAGCTGACTCCCGAGCAGTAGCATCTGTGGCTGCTAATGATCTGATCTAAATATGCTGTGTTCTATTCTGAAGCTCATTCTCAGAGGTCCAACCTGTTGAGGGCACTGCAAGCTGTAATTTCTGTTCCTTCAAAGCTCAGATAGGAAAGTGGTTCTTTGTTCTCATGAGTTATTTCTTGAGGAAAATATATGTTTTGTGGAGAGTTTGAGGACAGTCTTAAACTGAGGACATCACCACAAAGGCCTAGTCTCTCATTTTCCTTCTCATGTGCTTAAATGGGTGAGTCAAAAAGAGGTGTTTCCTGCTTGGTTGATATGAAGCTTCCAGAAAGAGAGAGAGAAAGGGTAGCTCTCCTTTCAGAGGCCTGTCAAGTCCGGCAGTTTGTGCAGGACTGAACCTTGGTATTTATTTTACAGTTCATCAAACATTTGTAATTCTCAGGGACCCCCGCGCATTTCATATGACAAGCTGTGATTCAACACAAATGCTTTCCTAAGGAAATGTGCATTTATCATTCCCTTAATGTTCGTGTCTCTACCGTTTCTTTTCCATCGTATGAAAAAAATGTTTAATATTTAAAAGACTTTACTTGAAGTGAACCCTCATTTTAGGCTCAATTTCTCACCTCTTGATACATATTTTCTGAACTCTTAAGAAGCACTGGAGGCACTCACAAGCTTCCTTTTTGAATAGTAGTCACCATAACCATAACTAGGATGAAAGAATCAGAAAAGCATGCTTGTACTATTCCTGTTTCCTTAAATTGGGAGACCTTTTGGGATAAAATTGCTTGAAAAATGAGTGTTGGAGAGGTTGGGTCTGCTCTTCATGGACATTCTCCAAATTATTCTGGAGTTGTCTCTGAGATCCAAGGCATTTTGTTGGCTTGTGTCTATCCCTTCTGCCCTTTGCTGGGCTCTATCTACAGGTGCAGGGCCCTAGGAAGCCCTGGTCTTAGTGCATATGAAGAGAGAGCCTTCTTCCCAGGGCTAAATGAATGGGAAAGGCAAAGGTTCAAATGGGACCCCAAGATGTCTGGTTTAGTTATTTTTGCATCTTCTAGCACTTCCAATGTTATAAGCGCTAGAGAGAAAGAGAGAAAAGTCTACTCTCTAATTTCCTAGTGTTCGTGGCCTTTGCTGTGTGAGTTGGGTTGAATTTGCACCTTCTAAAGTTAGGCAATCCAGCTCTACAATTTATTATCCATGGGACATTATATAATTACTTACCCTCTAGGTTCCATTTTATTTTTCATCTATAAAATGAGGATAATAAGGGTACTATTGGGTTGCTTTGATTTGGTAGGATAATGCAAATAAAAGGCTTAAAACAGTGCCTGGTGACAAGTTCATACACAATAAATGTTAGTCTCTATGATGAGAAGTAAGTCTTGAAAATGATGTAACTCCTAGATTTGGTATTTAATACATGGATAATGTAATTTCCATTTCAGATTAGAAAAATGCTTTTCAAAACATTGCACGCTCTAATGGCAGTCACAAATACAGTGGCATTAAACCACAGCCTAACAGTCTCAATGTTGAAAAATAGACATGTCTCGTAAATGTTCATCTTTTCCCACATACCTATAATTTCAGTTTCTTGCCTGTACCATTGAGAAAGCTATTAAGTATTATTTTATGGATTAACTGACTGCCTTTTCGTTGTTCTTAGAATATCAGCTTTATTTCAAATGCACAAATCCTTGTGCATGCTTTCTTAACCACCAATAAAGGGAACAGTTAATGTGCTACAAAGCAAGAAAAATTGACTTTAAAAACAGAACATTCTTCTAATGGTCTTACCTTTATGTACAGAAGGGTTTCTCAACTTTGGCACAATTGGCATGTGGGCTGGATAATTCTTTTTTGTGGGGGCTATCCCCTGCATTGTAAGATGTTTAGCAGCATCCCTGGTCTCTACCCACTAGAAGCCAATATCTCTGGCTCCCTCCCCTCACCAGTTTTGACAACCCCAGATGTCTCCAGACAGTCCTCCTCTACTAGGAAACCACTGGTGTGCAAGAAGGAGGAATTGGGTCTTGCAAATGTGTGTTTGTGGCCACTGAACAGAAGAACCTCAGGTCTAGCATTGTGGGAAGTTGCCAAACTGCCTGCATGGGAGTGGTGATTCCCAAAACATGTGCTCACAGATTATCTGTTGATACTCTGGATTCAGAGAGCAGGTTGAATAATCAGCACCGTAGCTTAATTTGGGGAAATGACATGGCTTTAGTTTTATTTCCCTCTTTTTCTTCCAGTTTTGGTTTTTCCATTTGCCAATGGTGATCAAATGAAGTTTTACAGTTAATCTTGACTTTTTATGTAATGATTGCTTTTTTCTTTTCTTTTTGTTTTGTTTTCCTATTGTTTTCAGCTCCCTCAGGCACAAAAGGTAAACTCTTTTCCATAACATTGCAGTCATCCCCAGAACTCGCAAACTGTGCATGTCTCCATGACTTTGTGCGTTCAGTACTGTTCATGACCAGTGAAATGGTTTTCCTCTTAAAACTTCAAAAGCCTGAGGTTGGGCAGGAGCAGAAAGACCACCAGACTCATCTGTCCACTGTCTCCCTGCCAAGGTTGTCCCATCAAAGAACCCTATTGTGGCCAGTAGTTTGGGGGCAACTCTGCACCCATACATTTTGCTAAGAATTCTCAAATAATAGGTCCAAGAGTCAGTTTAGCACATTCCTTTCAAACACAGCGTTCCAGGTCTTCCCTGAGGTACTTTCCCAGGGATACAGCTAATGTGAACAATTTGTAAGGCCCAGTGACTAAGTTTAGATTCTGGGATCTTAAGCCAAATATCTGAAGACTCCTCATGGGTTTCATTAATTGCAAAATCAATAGCTCCTTTGCTTGTCTCATCGCCTGTACCACCTGGAGAGAATTAGAGCAAAGTTCTTGCCAAAGTCAGACCCTTTCACTGGTCCTCATTGTCTGTCTGAGATGATCTGGTTTCACCATGTAGAATGTTCTCTGTCTAGTAAGATTCCATGTGATTGCCATGCTGGCTTTGCTCTGTCATCCCCATGGCATGTCATTGTATCCTAAGGACAGTTACAGAAGAAAACATGACACATGATGCCTGCTGACTTGTTCTGGGATATTTCACAAACACAGCAAGATTTCCAGAAGACACAGTGATTTCTGGGGGCCAGATGTGGGTTGGTTTTGTTTCAAGAGTTGAGGTAAGGCACCTCCCCGAAATGTAAGCAGTACCTCCCAAGCTTTCCAGTTTGGAGCAAAGATGATTTGATTCCTTCCCATTGAGAGAGATAGTACAACTGCTCTGCAAAAGACAGTCTGTTCAGACCATATGGGCAACCAGAGGCCTAGAAATCATTACACAATTACTTAAATATATTTGAGATATTTAAACAAGGCGAGACATGCTAGTGTGTGACTTGGCTTGTGGTAATGTTTGATTACACTTCAGTGCCATCACAAAAAGACTGAACACTTCATTAAAAGTTCAAGTATTTGAGAACAACAGCTTCCAGAATAAATATATGGCCAAAATTCCACATTATCTGGAAGGATCGGCATCTTTAATAGGTCGTGCTTTCTTAATTGCCCACACTTGAAATTTCTTTGTAAAGAGACTTAATGAATTCAGTGCCTAAAACTGGACCGGCCTCAACATACTGGAATTTATTCATCAAGCTTCCACTGATCCATATACAGAAGCATTCTGTTGTAGAAGATTCCTCATGAATTTGAGGTGCCATCAGCCATGGAATTTTAAAACAAGGTTCGAAACAAACCAACGAAGAATATGGTAAGAACAAAAGTTGCTGGGACATAGGATTCTTCAGTAACACTTAGCTCCCTGCCCTCTTTCGTTCTGTCACTCACATCACTTGCCACGCAAATAGAAAGTTTGGAATTGAGGAGGATGCCCCGGTGCCTTTCTGAAAGATGTTGGACCATCCAAGGGCTTGCTGTGCAGCCCTTGTCACAAGGAATAGCTCTTCCTGCCCCCCCCACCCCGTCCAATTCCTCACCATGGATACAAATTGTCTTTTTGTTAAAATAGAGAAAGGTACTTACCTTAAAAATTATTAAGAGCCCTGCATGAAAAATGGTCTCAGAACTCCTTGGAGTCATTTCTGGGCAATTCAGCTCTTTAGAGAAGGAGTTTAAATTAAACCTTGGGGATCTGGGCTGGAAGGTGGAGAGCAGCTGAGGAGAGTCACACTGCAGATGGAAGGCACCCTGCGTCAGGGCAGCTTATCTCAGTTGCTAGTAGATGAGTATCAGTGCCCCTCACGCCCTTCCCCTCTCCATCCCCAGTGTTACTTCAATGACACCTGCAGAACACTCTTCTGGAAATATGAGGTTCCTAAGAGCATCAGCCCTCCCTCAAACTCATTGTCCTGCTGCCTGATCAGCAAGGAATATGGTGGGTTGCATCCCAGCCTCCATCCATTTGTGACCATGGGCGAGTTAATTAACTTCTCTAAGCTTTAGGATTCTTTTTATTTAACAAGAACAATAGACTAGTTTTCCAGTTTTGTTATGAGAGTTATTTATTTTACTTGTGCCTAGCACAGAACCTGCCATGTACTAGACACTCAAAAAACTTAGAGTTTCTACTACCATTTGCGTGTCTTGGCTTCTGATGCTCTAGAGAACATATGAGCAGATCATATGGGATGTGGTGATCTGGGGTCTCTGCAGTGATTTGTGGTTCTGACTCAAGCCTAATGAATAATCAGGAGATGACAAAAGTGCTGGGAAGATCCGTGATGCTCCTCTATTTCATTAAAAACTCTCATTACCTGACTTCACCTTTTATGTGGAGTCAGAAGGAAATGCAGATTGGGCTTGAAACCCCAACAAAGCAAAGGCTTCCAGGGACAATTGTTTTGAGATATTTCGTCCCAAAGCCTTTGACGTTACCCATAGATTTCAACCAGCCATGGACATGATTATAATGAGCCCCTTCCAAACCCAAGAGTTTGTTGTTCTGGGGGTAAAAGGGAGGCATCTCCAGCTGTTACGTCTTTGGCCTGCTTTTCACATGAGGCCATGGGTGCATACATTGGACCACATGGTGTCTGCATTTGTCCTGTGTTTTTGTTGGAATCTCTCTTTGTATCATCTGCAACTGTTTTCTCCATAAATATTTTAAATAGTTATGTCTCTGTAAACATGCTTACTTTAATCTCTTAGCTGATCTATCACTGAAAATGTCCCATTTGGGTATCCCTCGTATGTATGGTAGTCATTAGTGATTGTTGGCTAGAAGTTATGGTTTTCATAATTCTGATATTTTGAGGGTCTTTCAAAACTTATCTTCTAGCTTATGACTGTTTGCTAGAACAATGGTTTGCAAAAAGAATTTCATTTTGTTTTTACTGTGATTCATTTCTAGACTCTATAAATTTCAACCCTTGCTGTCACATTGGGATAGTACTAACTGATGATATTCCTAATCAGTATTCAATATTTTCACCAAATGCAGTGAAGTATCCTGAAGTTTTGGTTAAAAACCATGTAGCAAATCTGTTCTTTTTAGTGGAAATTGAACCACTTTCTCCAGTGGATTGATTGTCCGACATTGAACAATGAAGAAAGGTCCATATGTAAGAAAGATTTGCCTTTTTTTTTTCTTACATGGAACTTCTTGACTTCTACAGAAATATCTGGGAGATCCCATTTTATAATAATAACACAGCAGAATTACCCAAAACCATTTGCAAGTGTATTTTCAATTGCCATTCACGGCAAAAATAGTCCATTTTTTTCAAACTGCATATTCATTCAGGTGGGTTTTGTCTACGGAAACGAAATATCATTTGTTCACTGCATGATTAATCATTGTAGAGTGGGGCCTTGACTACTTAAAGGCAAAAATACTCTTGGGGGAATTCCAAATTTGGCTGTGCACGCGGGTTAACTCCCCCACCCCCATCTGTATCCCCTTCCCTTTATTTTATGCTGCCTTCTCACAACTTTGGAGTATGTCAGGAGACCTTTCCATGAAGGTTTCGAGAGTGCTCTGTCTGGCCCAGCACTAGATTAGTTAATATCAGTCTGAGAATTCTGAGCAGCATAAGCATTTTTCTCAAAACCATAGTTAAAGAAAACCACATCTCTAATCCTGTTTGGGACAGCAATTGATGCATTCAGGGCTGCACAGTATGGCAGAAGGATCCCTGTTTAATAGCCCAATGACATGTTTTGTTTCCTGTTAGGAATAGCTAACTTGCCTTCTTGAACAAACACAACAGGGCTCAAGATCTGTTGTTCTACGCCTGCTGTGATATTCTGTGCTGCTTAACTTGTATGAGGACTCAGGAGTGCATAAATTAGCTTCTTAAATGGAGGTCGATTTGGGGGTTTTCTTTCAGGATGGAACTGGCTTATTAATATCCCCCCTGAGTGTCCATGGGATCCGGAATCCATTTGCATTTTCTTTGTGTCCTTGTTTATATTATATTTAGGAGGGATAAATGGAAGCATTCATTTCCCTAAAGTTTTTCTTCCCCTTTTGCTTTTTTTTCTCCCCTTCTTTCTTTCATTTGTCTCATGCTTTAGGTCCAAAGTTGTGCAAGTAGAATCTGGCCTGTTCTTATCTCTGGGTAATCAGATTTCAGCAATCGTGGGGCATCATTTATCATTCTTCGCCTCATTTAACTTCTGTACTTTGAAATGTTGAATTCACTGTCATTGAAAATAGAAAATTGAAAGTTTGCAAAGCTGCTGTTTTCATAGGACTGTAGGTCCAGTGATTTTCGTGTTCCATTACAGTTATATAACCAGCAAAATCCGTGCAAATCAAGTGCGAAACCGAGAGGTGGTAACTATTTACATTTGGTTCTGGTTTATGACTCATTTGCTTTTACCTTTACATGCTTTGTGTGTGAATTACTATATCCTGTTTTGATAACCCTGTTTTCCCCTTTTATCATTTACTGTTTTATAGGAACATGTACAGGCATCTTTTATATGCATCCCCGAGCTGGGGCTGTTAAGATTGACTACACTGAGTCTGTAAAATGGTAGCTGCCACTCGAATTAATAGATCTGCTCTGTGAATAAGGCCAGGGAGGAAAAAACCAGAACAAGTCTAGCCACTGCAGCTCTCCCGTGGCCAGTGTGATGAAACTCTGGAGATCAGAGTCACAGCATATTGCTGAACTGGAATGATTATCACAGAGCCCCATACTTTGTTCCCCACTGTAGTTCTGTGTGGGTATGTTGGTGGCAGTCCAGATCAGCTAATGAAGAAGGTGTAGTTTGCCCATTTCATATCCATGTGAGTGTTGGTGAACCCCTCTCCCATAGCCCTCTCCAACTCTGTGTTTGAGACCATTAGTATAAGAATGCAAGACCCCCAGATTCAAAGTGCATGGCTCCCCACTGGCGGGAGGGCTGGCAGAGCATATGGATCAATGTGGGGTCATGGAGTTCCATGCGGAAGCAGGATGCTATTTGCCTTTCTTGTTGGAAAAAGCTAATTGGTTAATTTTAAACAAACTCATAATGTGTGTTTACTTGTGTATCTGGAAAAAATGTTCAAGTTTCATCCCATTTTTATATAAATTGGAACTTTCATAGGATTTTATAACAAGGATAAAAGCAAGGTAAGAACCAGAATTCAATTATGAAAAGATATATTCTTTTTTTAGTTTTTAGCTTTTACACTGTTAGGCATGAAAATTGGTTAAAAATAAAACACAAAGCCAAACCAAAACAAAACAAAATGAAAAACCTCCAAGAATACATTGCTAGTACATATGAAGAACTTTCATACTTGCATGTTTTAACCCAATAATCCTCTTTCATAGAAATAATGTAACCTAAACCGGTCAGTGACTTGCAATTTTCCCTACAATGAGGAAAAGAAGAACCAACGTACCCAGCAATAATAAAGTGGTGGCAAAAGTCACCCAAGTTCCAAAGGATAGGAAGCCATTATAAAATTGTGGTCAAAATGAAACTGAATAATATAAGAAAATAAATTAGTTTTAAAATCAGAATATAACATTTTATGTACATTATGCTTTTAGTGTGTGTGTGTGTGTGTGTGTAAACATACAGATGTACAAAACAATACTGGGAAGAAATGCATAGGCATGTCTCATAGTGGATATTTCCTTCTGAGAGGAGAACAAGTATTTTGCTTTATTCTTAATACAGTTTGGTACTTTTCAAACCCTGTGTGGTGAACATGTATTTTTATAAGTAACTAGTGATATTTATAATATAATATAATAAATGGACAAACAAGGCTTAGCCTAATAATTGTTTGCTGAGCCTAACTCACTCCAGAAACAAATGAAAAACTGGGAAATCCAAACTCAGTTTTATTTTTATTTATTTATTTATTTATTTATTTATTTATTTATTTATTTATTTATTTTTTTTTTTAAGATTTTAGTTATTTGACAGAGGGAGAGAGAGAGAGCCCAAGCAGGCTGAGCACAGAGGGAGAGGGAGAAGCAGACTCCCCACAGAGCAGGGAGTCTGATGCAGGGCTCAATCCCAGGACCCCAGGGCCACGACCCGAGCCGAAGGCAGACGCTTAACCAACTGAGCCACCCAGGCACCCCAAACTCAGTTTTAAAAACACATATAAACACATAGATTCTTGGTTCAGACAGCTCTGATCAGAAGATGTGATGTCTTACATAGGACAAATCTAAAAAGTACATTTGTTTATCAAAACTCTTCACTTTCTAACAGAAAGAGAAATCATCTTTGGTCTTTCGTCAAAGGCCCAGTCCACGTGAGATGCTTAGAGCAACATGGATCTGAGCCTGTGGTCCACGGAAGTGCAGGGGCACAGTCGAACCCGGGTGGCTACCTACCCTACAATAACCTCATTTGGAGGTGTTGCCTCTCCTACTCACGGTTCAGTGCAGGGCTTGTTGGAAGGAAAGACTACCTTGGCTTTCAAATGGGAAGAATGGAGCAGAGGAGTATGACCTTTGCCCCATTCTGTTCCCGCAAAGTCCAACCCTTTGTGGTGTGCACGAGTGACAGAATGGGGCCGTCCCACTCTTATGGCAGAGGGAAGAGAGCCCAATTGTCCAAAGACCAACTACAGGGTTGGCTGGAAGTGGAGTAGAGGCCCCACACTGCCAGTCCTGCCTAGCAAACTTGGGCCGAGGACGCCATCACCCTGAGCCTTGATTTTCTCCTTGTAATGGGAGACTCTCCTGAGAAGCACATGAATAGTGCTTGCCAAGACCATCCACACTGAGTGCCCGACTGGAGGGGAAGCCAGTCATGGAAGGAGGAAGACCACCCATCATGCTAGTAGTATATACCTTGTTTAATAGAAACAAATTTGACACGAATAAATTATAAATGGTTTTGAAACACTGATGTAATCTGATGTTTAAAAAAAAAACAAAAACAAAAGTAGGTATTTTTGTAAAGCCAAAAACCAAGAATTGATTTAAAGATCCCTAGTATCTCAGTGCTTTCTAGTCCCAGACTTAATGTTTAGTGTCTTGGGAATTCAAAGTCTTTAAAAAATTCTCATGTATTTAAGATACATGAATGTCTTCTAGTATTTATTTAAATCAAGCATAACTATAAAATATGACTGTCTTGAGGTGTTAAAACAATAGAAACCCTACTCATAACATTACTAAAATGAAACTGCCTTTCCTTTTGAAAGTCAAAGAAACATCTGAGTAAAACAATGGAATTTTAAAAGATTGTTTTCATTACAATTGTTCTTACCTCCCCAAAGAAATATATACACCCTTTTTTTTTCTACAAAGAAAGTAAGGCAGAGGATTGAGAAGAGCTATTTCACAAAGCCAATGAATTTGGCTGTGGTGGCATTAATGTCAGCATGACTTATGTCAAGCCTAGGGACTGTCTTGAAGAGGACATCAGAGGACACCTGAAGTTCTGATTTCCTTGCTTCTAGACGCCATTCTCCAGGACTCGCTTATTGACCCAAGGCAATCATGAGCTCAAAGGCTTGCCATTTTGAGGGTTCCTCTCTATTTATTAGTAGATTTAGGACAGCTGTATCCATCACTTGACACACTAAGATGTATTTCCTGAAAGCAGTATATGAATCTACACTTCATTGGTCAAGACCCTGGAAGAGAGTATCATTTAGGGGACACCTGCATGGAATACTTTAATGAAGGAAAGAATTAGGGAACCCCAAAGGTGTGGGATTCCATGAGAATGCATTTGTGATTGCATTACTGTGTTTCTGTGAGTTCTGTAAGAGAGAAGAAGCTAGAGTGAACACACAGTAAAAAACACCATTCATTCTGACACAGGGCTAATGAAAATCAGTACAATTCATTGACTCATCTGGAAACCAAATCTATGTCAAAATGTAAATCTAAGCCAAGTCTATATGAAATCAATGCCAAATCACTGTCAATGATATTAATCTGACTTTACGGGTCCTCATTGGAGTGATTTTCTTTGTGGCAGGTATGGTACGAAAATGCCATGAATTACTCAGGAGAAACACACACACACACACACACACACACCATACACTCATCACAGGCAGAGCCTTGCCTTTCTTTAGTTTTTGTTTGTTTTTTTTGGTATAATGTTTTCATACAAACTATTCTAATTTTCGCTGACAGAATTGATCTACCTTATCACTTCTGCCCACTACCATGAGATTTTAATTTTAATAAAGCAACTGCCTTTACAGTTTTTTCTTTCTAAATGGAGTCACGTACTTGTTGGTCTGGTCATAGTTCAGCTGGCTGATCCTTTTTCCAGTCATGTTATTAGCTGGTCAGATCCCCAGTTAATGGATCTAGATTCATTACAAACCCAAGTGTAGCCAGGTTCCACGAGAACTGCAGGGATGGCTCTGTCCGAGCTTTCAGACAACTCACACCAGAGGCTTCGACTGAAATGACCCTCGGGGGTTAAACTGGAGCAGTTGTGCAATCCTGCGCAGCAACAGGGCTAACAAGTTCAAAAACAGAAAGTTAGATGTTTATCCCTTCAAATTCATTGGAAGGATTTTGGAAAACCCAACCGAGTTTCATGAGGTAGAAAAATGTCAGGCAAAGGACTCATGCCATGGTATGGATTTTCTTTTTCCAGAAATGACTCACAGAATTGAACCACTTGCTGAATCATGAGCCCTTGTGTGCTTGGATTGGACCCATCCATGTTTGCCCAGGCCTGGGATGCAGTAACTAATTTGGAGGCTGGGTGCTTCTGCAGCATCTGTCTCTTCTTCTCCAGCCCCTTCCTCCCAGCAACTCCCTTTCCAGTCTGCTTCCTTCCTAACCTCACTCCATATTCACAATTGCAATAACCAGCCTCTCCCCTCCCCCAGCTGCTTCCTAAGGCCTTCTGTTTAACTATTAAAGCCGCGATGTTCTATCATGGGATAAAGGAATAATATTTTTCTCTTTTGATAATGCAGTTCAAATGGAGAGATGGATTGTTCCAATTTAGTAGAGCAATGGGTGAATTTCAGAGGAGCTAATCAACTCCTCTCGCCTCACCTAGAATGGTCCTTATAAGAGCATATGTACTTGTTGGATGTGCCAGGCACTGTACTGGGTGCTTTACATCTATAATTCTACTTAATCCTCCCAAGCACTATGGCCAATATTCCTACTTTAGCAATGATTAACGTGGTTCACTGCACTCCAGGCTCCTTAAGGCAAAACATGATTTTTGTCTTTGTCCTTCACAGAAAGGAGGTTGAGGGAATAGTGATTGGGACAGGGCCTCTAGCATCTGATGGGCGAAGGCCTAAGTCCCCACCCTGCTGCTCTCTGTGAACCAGTGCCAGGTACTTTGCACCTTTATTTCTTCACCTACAAGATGGGCATGGACACTTTGCAAGGTCTGTGTCAGGGTTAAATCTAAGGCTACATAAATATAAAAACATTTAAAGCAGTGTTTTTTAATAGCAAGATGTGCTTGGAAATAGAGATGGATGAATGGATGATGGATGGATGTTGGATGGATGGATGGATAGATGGAAGGATGGATGGATGGATGGATGG